>NC_091437.1:122154367-122350148 GCF_964237555.1 Oryctolagus cuniculus
TTTTTGTCATTAAGGCTCCGCTAAGCTCATGAGCCCTTAATGCGGGCTTACCAGGGCTCTTGCCCTTGTCAGATGAGCCTTGCAGGCACTGCACACCATGTCACGCCTGGTGTCGGCATGGATCTGGGCTGTGGCAGAAAGCTCCTGACTGCCGAGCAACAAGGGAGCACTCATCTGTAGTGATAAAGCCCTCTGCATAGCCAGGCCTGGGAGCTTTTGGTATCCCTTGTTGGATCCCTAGGTAATTATTTAGCCTTTATATCCATGCCCAAGAAAGTCTTAAGCGATCTCAGTGTTCTTATAGTGTTTCCAGATAAGGAACCCCATCTGCAACAGAAAGAATGCCTGAGCTGGCTTATAACCAGCATGGGGATGATAGAAACTTAGACGAGAGGAGTGGAGTGGAACAGAGTGGGCTCCTGGTGGGTGCTCCGGTCTCCGCACTGTCTCCATTCCACTGGGTTAGGCCTCATGGGCATTAGTCCTAGATTTAATGCCAGTTGTCAGGGTGTCCTGGGGAAGGCAGTGATCGGAGATGTGGATTCAGAGGAATGGAGAGAAATCACTACAGTTTCCACCTGAGCAGGGAGATAAACAAGCAGGTCCCTTAATCTTTCACCATCCTGAATCCCTCATCTTTCCTTTCTCAGCGAGCAGAGCTGACATCTGATAAAGACATGTACCTTGACAACAGCTCCATTGAAGAAGCGTCGGGAGTGTATCCTATTGATGACGATGACTATGCTTCTGCGTCTGGCTCGGGTAAGGCTGGCTCCTTCGAACTGCTGGGCGCCATTCTGTCTATACGCACACACATTTCACTGTCCCTCCCTCAGGGAGACGGGCAGGAAGCACTGCCAAAGTGCCAGCAGTGAACTTTCGCTCTCCACCTCTCTGGGCTGGATTTCACTGATCCTCCAACTTCTCACTTATAAAATGGAAAGTAATAAGCATCCTTGTCACATAGAGCTGTTACGATGATAAAAGGAATTGAATTAGAATTTGGGTGCTTGGTACACTGTTTTCTACCAATGTTAGCTCTAGCTTTTTATGTTTTTTTTTTTTTTTTTTTTTTTGGTTTGAAAAACAGAGAAAAACAGAGAGAGAAACTTCAGACAGACAGACAGACACAGTTCCGGTCCCATGTTTCATACCCCAGATGCCCACAATAGCTGGAGCAGGACCAGGCTGAAGTCAAGAGCTATGTATGAACTCAATCCAGATCTGCCATATGAGTGACAGGGAGCCAACTCCCTGAGGAACTATCACTTCCTGCCTCAGGAGGGAGCCAGAATCAGGAGCCAGAGCAGGGGCTTGAACCCAGGTACTCCAACATAGGGTGCAAGCATCTTAACTACTAGGCTGCAAAGACCATGTGCCAGCTTTTAATTTTATTATTGAGAACTTCAGAAGGATGTCATGGAAACCCTTCAAGCAATGGCTCAAACACTAGTTTCATAAAACCACTTACTTACCCTATGTTAAAGATTATAGATGAGACCTATACATTATGCATTGCATATTGCATATATATATATATATATATATATATACACACACACATAGTACAATGCTCTAAAGTAGGAGGGAAAATGTAGCAGCCAAGTAAAATGTTAATACAATGATATTCTCAACTTGCTTGGTGTACCAGGGTACTTCAAAAACTCTGGAAAATGGAATTAAAATACAAGTTTATTTTGGTGCAATTATGTTTTGAAATCTGTCATCTTTTTTATTTTTTATTTTTTAAAGATTTTATTTATTTGAAAGTCAGAGTTACAGAGAGAGGAGAGGCAGAGAAAGAGAGAGAGAGAGAAAGAGAAAGAGAGAGAGAGAGAGATGTCTTCCATCTGATGGTTTACTCCCCAATTGGCTACAACAGCCAGAGCTGCACCGATCCAAAGCCAGGAGCCAGGAGCTTCTTCCAGGTCTCCAACAAGGGCCCAGGGGCCCTAGGACTTGGGCCATCTTGTGCTGCTTTCCCGGGCCATAGCAGAGAGCTAGTTGGAAGTGGAGCAGCCGGGTCTCGGGTCTCAAACCGGCGCCCATATGGGATACCGGTGCCCCAGGCCAGGGCTTTAGCCCGCTGCACCAGCGGGTTACTGGCCATCTGTGTTATTTTTTTTTAAAATGATTTATTTATTTGTTTGAAAGAGTTACAGAGAGAGAGAGAGAGAGAGATCTTCTATCTGCTGGTTTACTCCTCAGATGGCTGCAATGACTTGGGCTATGCCAGGCTGAAACCAGGAGCCAAAAGCTTCCTTTAGGTCTCCCATGTGGTACAAAGACCCAAACACTTGGGCCATCTTCCGCTGCTTTCCCCCAGCCATTAGCAGGAAGCTGGATGGGAAGTAGAGCACTCAGGACATGAATTGGGATGTGTTGCAGGTATTGGCTTTACTTACTGCCCCACAACAGTAGCCCTGAAATCCATGATCTTTTAAAAGTTTGTGGAAAATGCATGTTATGGAAAAACAATAAATGGATTTCAAAAATTTTTTTTCCCAAAATAAACATTTTTATGAACTTTTTAAAGTATCCATCACATTAGGTATCTGTTACCTTTGCAGTGCTACAGAACAAGCCACCCAGAACTTCATGGCGTAGAGCAAGATTCATTCATCTAATTCATTATTCTTCATGCTGGTGATGTAGGCTGGGCTCACAGGGCTTCTTCACATGCTGGTTGTCAGCTGCAGGTCGGATATGCAGCCTTGCTGTTCTTGGCCGGACTCTCTCATATCCCTAGGACTGCTGAGCAGACTTGGCACTGGTCGACATAGTGTCTCATCCTCCAGGTGGCCAGCCATTTGTTCATAGGGAGAGAGGCGGGTACCTCAAGGTAGCAAGTGGAAGTGTGCAAAGCTTCTTGTAGCCTGGGCTTATAACTTGGCACGGTGTCATTTCTGCTGTGTTTCATAGGTCACAGCAAGTTGGAAGGTCCACATTTCAGTGGAGGACACTACAAAGTCACATGTAGAATCAGTGGGTACAGGAGGGATAAAGACTTCTGGTCATTTTGCCATCTACCATACTTGGTAAATATTTTACCTGTGCCAGAAACAGCCCCCAAGAAGCTGAGAAAAAGGGAGAGCTTGTACACTTGTTTAATTAGTGGTCAGGCTGGGAATTTGTGGTCAGCAGCATTCCAGGGAAGTTTATCCAGACTTTCCTCTTTTTTTAAGTTTATTTATTTGAAAGGCAGAGTTACAGAGAAGGAGAGACAGAGCGAGAGTGAGGGATATCTTCCATCTGCTGGTTACTGCCCAATGGCCACAACATCCAGGGCTGGACCAAGCAGAAACCAAGAGCCAGGAACTCCACCTAGGTCTTCAGTGTAGGCGGCAGGATCCCAGGCACTTGGACCATCTGCTGCTTTCCCAGACACCTTAACAGGGAGCTGAATCAAAAGTAGAGCAGATAGAACTCCAGCCAGCACTTATATGGGATGCTGGTGTTTTAGGTGGTGGCTTAACCTGAGCCGCAAACTGGCCCCTATCCAGACCTTCCATACTTGGGGTTTTTATTACAGATTTGACAGATGCTAAAGGCTAGTCTGAGCTTAGATGTCTGGCAACCAGATTGACCTAGGCTCAGAATGACCCAGAACAAATTAAAACAACTGTGTCTTTGATAGAGATCTAACCATATAACAAATGAATGTTTTAAGCTGGAAAATGGCAAGTCTGAGAAAGACAAGCGTGGTGGTGGCTGACCTAGTAACGATGAGTTTACAATGCAATCCTAATGTAAAAATAGCCCCAGTTATTCCTGGGAGAGTGATATATATCACACACGCAGTGAGTGTGAGTGTGAGAAGAGTTGTTTTCTATTGCCCACAAGCCTATTAATATCTTTCACTCATGGCACCTCTTTAATTTTATCACCTCAAAAGTGCTGTGTAACTGTCATTTTCAAAATATCTTAGGAAATAATAAATACAGGTACTTCTTAAATCTTAGGTTCTGAGAGTTATTAGGGATCTGTAAAGGTTGTCTAAGTCACTTTAATGACTTTATTGATGTTCTGAAGTTTAATTTAAAGAAAACTCTCCTGCCCTTCCCCCTCATGCAGGTGAAAGGCAGTTGGAGTGGATCATTTGAAATCCAGGATTTGTAGTCAGATCAACCTGTGGCTTACATGTGGGCCAAGGTTGCTTCTGTTACAGCTCTAGCCTAGGGCAGATGGTGATTGTGAAAAAGTGAACATCCTTGACATTGGAAAGCACCTGTGCTGTATGCCAGATATTGCTTTTCAGCTTACTACTTACAAAGCTATGACTATAATACATGAGATGTTGTGTGCCAGGCACTGCTCTAATCCTTATAAGCATCCCTGTAAGGGTAGGTTCTACAGGTTGAGTATCTCTTATTCAAAATGTTTGCAACCAGAAGTATGTCAGATTTGGTTGTCTTTTTTTTGGGGCGGGGGAAATACTTGCTTATACACAATGAGATATCTTGGGGCTGGGACCCCAGTCTAAACAAGAATTCATTTATGTTTCATATACACATTATGCACAAAGCCTGAAGGTATTTTGTCAATGCTTTTAGTGCACTTGTGTTTTGACCATGACTTGTCACATGAAGATAGGCATGCAGTTTTCCATTGTGACATCATGCTGGTGCTCAAAAAGTATCAAATTTTGGAGCATTTGAGGTTTTCGCAAGAGGGATCTCCAACCGGTATTATTGTTTCCATTATCCAAGATTCCAGAAATATTTAAGAAAATATTTATTTGAGAGAGATAGAAGCATTCCCATCTGCTGGTTCAGTCCCCAAATGCCCACAACAGTTGGGACTGCACAGAGACTGAAGCCAAGAACTCTTTCATATTACTTGAACCTTGACCACCATCTCCCACTATCCGCATTAACAGGAAGCTGGAGTCATTAACCAGATCTGGGAATTGAATCCAGGCACTCCAATGTGGGATGAAGACGTCTTAAGCGCTAGGTCCTAATACTACTACAAAGGGGATTAGGTTTCAACATGTGGATTTTGGGCAGACACCAACATTTTCAGACCATAGCATAAGCAGAAGAAAATGTTATTTAAAAACAATAAAAAGGAGGTAAGCATTGTGGTACAGCATATGCCATATTGGGATTTCCTAGCTTGAGTTTTATCTACTCTACTTCCAACATAGCTTCTGCTCATGTGCCTGGGAGGCAGCAGATGATGTCCCAGGTACTTGGATCCCTGCAACCCCTGTGGGAGACTTGGGTGGAGTTCCTGGATCTCAGTTTCAGCCTCAGCTGTTGGAGCAGTTGGGGTTTGAACCAGATCTCCATCTGATCCTCTGTCTCTCTGCCTTTCAAATAAATAAATAAATGTTTTTAAACCATAATGAGATGAAATAGAATGAGCAGTTCTATGCTGGAAAGATGGCAGAAAGCTTCAGAGAGAGCTGCCTTGATGGGATGAGCAGGGACTTCAAAGGGGAAGACAGGCTTTGTGGTGAATATTTCAGACAGAAGAGCTAGAAGGTAGGGAGAAGGGAGAAGTGATCTAGGGGGGCTCCCAGGTTTCTGGTTTGGGCAAGAGGGTTACTTTTCTTCTTAACATTAGTAAAAACAGTAGCCTAGCTCCTTGATGCAGATTGCTCCACTGGCTCAAACTTAACAAGGCTAACTTGAAGAATTTTTGGCTTTACAGGTCTCTTCTCGCACATAGATCATCCCCAGTCCTAGTTTTCTGACTCACATTTGGAACTCTTGGGCAGCAAGGAGTCCTTGGAGCAGGTGTTCAGCTAGCAGTTAAGATGCCTGCATCCCATATCGGAGCACCTGCATTCAGTGCCCAGCTCCGGCTTCATGCTAATGTAGACTCTGGGAGGCAACAGTGATGGCTTAAGTAGTTGGATCCCTGCCACCCACATGGGAGACCTAGATTGAATTCCCAGCCTTGGCCTGGGAGTGAAGCATTAGGAGAGTGAAACAGTGGATGAGATCACTCTGTCCCGCCCCTTGCTTTCACTCTTAAATAAATAAAATGTGCTCTTAAGAGCCCTTAATTGGAAAATTTTATTTTTCATTGAAATTTCACTCTTTGTAGAAAAACATTCACTGTAGGAACAAGTCAAGTATGTTATATATGTCCAAAATGTGAATGGATAATCAGGCTAATATAAAAAGAACAGTGTATTTCTGGAACTATCGTTAATGACTTGTTTTTACATTATATATGCACAGAGTACTTCCAAATATATATCATGTCTGTTTGGTAACATGCAACTCTGAGTTGTTGTTATACTACTTTACAGGTGAAGAAACTAAGACTCAAATAATTAATACTTGCCCAAGATTATAGAGCTAATAAATGCCAGAACCATTACTGTATTTGTTTTTTCTAATAACAAACCCTATATTTATTCCAATATGCCCTGCCATTTCTTCTACATAATAAAAAATACTATATTCTGAATGTGAAGAAGACAGTCAACAAATTAAGAAATGAACCATGGCCATTGCACTGTTCCCAGCATGTTATCTCTTGCTTCCAAACTGTTTATTGTGTTGAGACGATTCTGTGAAAAATACTCATTCTTTTCAATAATTTAGAGGTATTCATTATTTATTCTTGTGTGAGGAAGCAGGTTAGTTTGAGTTTATTTTGAGTTGTTACATTTCTGATAAATGATTAATTTAAAAGCTGTATTTATTTGAATGTTAGAATTCTTAAATGCTGTTCTGGTAAAAAATCAAAAAGTGCCTGGGTGAAAAGTCATTAATTAATCACTTGTTGAACAAAAACCAGATCAGAGTCCATTATGTCTCAGAAATTGTGCTTGGTGCTCTAGCTGCAAAACAGGTAACCATCCTTTGGCCTGATGGAGTTTCCAGTCTGGTAGGAGAGTTATTTGTCTAACTGCTTAATCAGTAAACAAATAAGTGAGTAATTACAAATTTGTGTTAAATGCAATTAAGGTAAGGAAGATAATGCTAAAAATGATATGATAAAGAACTCTGACCTAATACAGAAGGCAGGTCTTCCCCGACATCTGGTGTGAATTAGGAATGAATTAAATGAGGGCTTCAGCCGATCAGGGAACTTAGATGACACCAAGGACAGTGGTGCTCAAGGAAGCAGAATAAAGAAGCTGGGGCCAGACTACACAAAGCTGGGCTGCAGCATTTTCTGTGTATCCTAAGAACCGTTGGGTGCCAATGTAAGAGTTTTAAATGGGGGTGATGGGGCCACACAGTCAGTTTGTGAGCAGTGAACTGGACTATAAGGGCCTGTTAGGTGGAAGACAGATATGGAGATTCATGTCCCAGAACTGTAGAAAGGTGTTACAGTGCAGAGATATTAAGAAGGTACAGCCAGTAGGACTGGGTGAAGGGGAAGTTAGAGTCTGAATATGTAAGAACAGAGTTCCAGCCTCTGCCAGGGGGAGAAGACTGGTTTGTGTGGGTTGAGGAGGAGAGAGCCTAAATTCTGTTTTGGACAAGTTAGAGGTGTGTAATATTTTGAGTCATTCAAGTGAAAGTGTCAAGTAGGCTTTTGGATATATGAATCTGAATTTTAGATGAAACAATTAAAAACATTTAGGTGTTAATCTGTTTTTAGATGGTTTATTGAAGCCGTGAACGTAGGTGAGGGAGAAAGTATAAAATAAGAGGCCTATGGCTGAACCTTCAGGAACTCTGATAACTGATGTCCAGGTAGAGGGGGAATAAACCTGCAAAGGAGACTTAGAATAGCCAGAGAGGTAGGGGAAAGCCAGGAAGTCACAGGAGCCCAGAGGAATACGGAGTGTCAAGGAGATGGCAGTTGGCAGTGTCCAGTGGTCCAGGAAGTTCTATTAGTTGGGGAGCACTCTGAAAATACTATTGCATATGGCAATGTAGTGGACATTTGGTGACTTTAGGCAAACAGGATGACCAGTGTGGTGATAGGGAAACGCCAACTGGAAGGAGAAAAGCAGAGTGGAGCAGTTGATGGGGACAGGAGCAAACCGGTGTCCACATGTTCATTGGAAAAGAGAGAGGGCAGGAGCTCACCATGAGACAAGGAGTCAGTTGTGAGAAAGTTTTCCTTTCCTATGTTTGTTTTGTTGTGTTTTTAGAATGGGAAAGGGAGCATATGTCATTATAGACAAGAAGATGTCTCATTGAACAGGAGAAATTGAACATGGCAAGTGAAAAGAGAGCTACTTGAGATGTTCAGAATAACAGCATTCTAGAAAAAAAACTCCAGGGCACCTCTAGCTGCCTTTGAAGTCAGTCTATTCAGGGCAGTAAAGACCAGAGAAAGGCTTGTGCTAGTTTCTTAAGGAGTCAAAGAACATGGCTTTGTCAGTAACAACCTTCGATCATGTAGAAATCAGCTTGACTTCCCTTATTTTTCCAGGAGCTGACGAGGACATAGAGAGTCCAGAGCTGACAACATCTCGACCATTTCTAAAGATACCATTCACTAGTGCTGCTCCCAAAGTGGAAACCACAACACTAAAGATACAAAACAAGATGCCTGCCCAGACAAAGGTGCGTTTTTCCTTGCCTTGTGTCATCAGGTCATCAGGTCATTGTAAATGCTCCTCTTTTCTCTTTTTTTTTTTTTCCTTTCTTTTTTTTTTTTTTTAATTGCATAGAACAGTCCTTTTAAAAGGTGCTGTTTAAAGTTAGGGGCAAATGATTTTTTTTTTTTTTGTAAGATTTACTTTATTTCTTTGAAAGGCTGAACAACAGAGAGAGAGGGAGGAGAGACAGAGGCAAAGAGATCTTCCATCTGCTGGTTCACTACCCAAAGGACTGCAATGGCCAGGGCTGAGCTAGGCCAAAGCCAGGAGTCTAGAACTCCATCTGGGTCTCCTATGTGGGTGGCAGGGACCCAAGTATTTGAACCATCACCTGCTGCCTTCCCAGGCACATTAGCTGACAGCTGGATCTGAAAGGGAGCAGCCAGAACTCAAACTGGTGCTCCAATATTAGATCTGGCATTGCAGGCAATGGTTTAACTTGCTGTGCCACATGCTGGCCCAACCTGTCTTTGAAAGTCTTCATGAAAAATGGAAGTAAAAGGTAGTTTTTATGCAAAATAATTTTGACATACATGTAGTATTTTTTCATAATACACATTTTTCATGAACTTTTTTTTTGAAAGGTAGAGATAGACAGGGAGAGGGAGGAAGGGGGAGAGAGAGAGAAAGATCTTCCATCTGCTGGTTCACTCCCCATATGACCATAATGACCAGGGCTGGGCTAGGCCAAAGCCAGGATCCAGGAACTCCATCCAGATTACCCACATGGGTTGCAGGGGCCCAAGTACTCAGGGCATCTCCACTGCTGCTTTCCCAGCACATTAGCAGGGAGTAGGATCAGAAACAGAGGTCAGGACTCAAACTGGCACTCATGTGGACTGCTGACATCACAGGTGGTGGCAGCTCAACCTGCTGTACTACCACACTAGCCCTTTTCATGAACTTTTGGAAGACTCCCTATATACATGGATTTCAAAATTTTTTTGCCCAAAAATAAATGTCTTTAATTCCATTTTACATGAACTTTTTGAAATACCCTCATGTAAGTGTAAATGACTCTTTCTTATTCTTTATGATTATTTTGGCATTTAGCCAATTAACTACTTTTATCACCCATGCCTAACATATATGAATATTTTTCACATGGCACTCCTTCTTAAGTCCAGTTAAGAAGCAAAACCTTGTTGATTTGGCTTAAGCCAAGAAAAAAACATTTCTCCATTTCCTAGAGAGTGCTCTGATTTAAACCACTGTGAACTTTACATATGTTGAAGTGGGCAGTGGAATGAAACTCCAAGTTACATCTTGAAATTGTGCTTACCTCAGTAAGTCATTTCTCAAAGTTTCCTTGAGACCCCATCAGCAGTTTGGAAACTTTGATCTCTTACAATAATGACGAACCTGGGCACATCTGTATAAATGTACTTTGAGACCTGACTTATTAAGAATGAGGTCTTTGGCCTTAGAACAGACCAAATATAAAGCAAATGAAAACTGAGTTCATGATTTTGGCCTTTTTAGTTTATTAGATTTTGGCCTTATTATATTGCCGTTAGCTGACCATTTTTTAATAGGTAGACTATTTAAGTTGGAAAATGCATTTTAAAAGTCTGGAGAAAGCCTAAGTTTTACATCATGGGTCCAGTCAAATTTCTTAGCTTCTGTGCCATTCCTTATGGGTCATTAAGATTAAATGGGAGTGCTTGTAGCATTGGCACTTGAGACCTAGTAAGCATTCTGTAAGCACTGATTGCGTTTGGTAGAGCAGAAGAGACCAAGCCAGTTCACCAAATGAGCATGTGTGATAAGTGCAGTGGTGGAGTTTGCAGACAGTTCGGGGGTAGCATACTGCTTTTGAAAACATACAAACCCAAGTGTCCTCTTTTGGAATGCTCCCATATTTCTGATTAGACAGGAAGTCTGTGGAAGGCTGTTTTATACAGGTAGTGAGGGGCCTTCTCTGGAGCAGGGAGTGCCTCTCTGCAGGCAGAAACGTAAGTGGGCTTTTCATACCCTTACCCAAACCTTTTTTCTCCCTCCTCATCTTCAGTGTCCCCAGTGCCTGCGACCAGCCTGATGAATGACACAGCCAGATGGGTTTATGCTGATGTGGAGCTGCCAGGGCAACAGCCCTATCCAGACTGGTGTGCTCTCTGTAGGATTCAGAAGGGTTAGTCAGTGTTAGTGGCAAACTGATTTCACAAGCTGGGAGATAGGGAAAGAAACACTCTTTGAGGACCATGGCGGATATCCCTAGCATATGATGATGGCTCCCTGCATGGAAGCTCCTCCATCAGTGTCTAAACTGAATCAGTGTAAGAGGGGAGAAGTAGAGAAATGAGAAACATCAAGTGCAACTCGTAGTAGGATGGCTGCCTGCCAGAGTGTATATGTATAGTTATGCAGTATGGCTGTTGAAAGATGCATTTTTTTAAATATACGACGTTTGTTTGACCACGTTTATGATGAAATCTCTTGAAGTCAGTGACCATTAGGACTCCCTAGCTTGAGGCAAGGAACTCTGCTGGGAGAATTTTGGCTTTTAGTGATATAGCTGAATTCTAAGCAAAACCTAATTTGACATGGAGTTTTGTGGATTTGTTTATGACAGTGAATTGGAAATTGATTTAAATTTTCTAAAAATTGGCTTTAAGATAGTAATTGCATAAGATCAAGATGGAGAATAAAAGATATTTGGCAGATGAGTTTAGAAATTGAAGATTCCAAAACATCTTAATATATTTATATTCCTACTACCAAATTGTGTTCAGTATAGTAATAAAAATTCATCCATTCATGGTAGATTTGTTGAGTGCTCTTCATTATGTGTCAAACTCTTGTTCTAGGCCCTGATTAGGATGATATTGATAATGAATAAAAATGAAGATAGGGATTCAATTTTCCATTTTACAGTTACATGATACAACTGAATTAAACATTGCCTCTAGGATACCATTAGTGTAAATGTTGCTGTTGAATGGGTCTCACAGTGACACTAATGTCACCATTCTAGATACTCTAGTCTGCAGTAAATTTATGTGACTAAAAATTAAACAGAGACAATTATTGGTTCAAGCAGATCATCACTTGTCATCTTTGACTTCTAACTCATGTCCATGGCATCCAAACAATCAGACATGGACATGACAGATCTTTAATCAGTTTCATTTAGTGTTTGGTGCTGCCTCTGTAAAATTTCATTTTGTTCATGTATACAAATGTAAGGTATTTCAGATTAGATCTCTACAGTAGAATGATTTCTTCTTAGTCAAGCCTCTGCTTCCATATAATAAAACTTTTCAATAAAAAATAAATGATTGTTCCATGAGGCACCCTGAGGCTTGTGCACTGTGGACTATTCCTCCGAGTGCGGAGTGACCCCATCCCTGGGGAGCCTTCCATCCATGCCCTGGATCCCCAGGATGCATGCTTCTTTGAGCCTCCTACTCAATCAAAAGCTGAATCACATGGGTCTTAAATGACTTTAGGGACTCAAAAAAATCTGAGATGATACCATGTGATTTTTCATAATAATGGACAAAGATGATACAGGTAAATTAAGCCCAATCTCAAATATAAAAGTTCAAAAAGTTAAATTTTTTTATAACAAAAATACAACTTCAAAAAGTTCAAGGAAGATAAAAATTAATTTTGTTGCAAAATTACTTTTTGAAATCCAAATGCAGATTTTTTTTAAAGCTTATTTTTAATTATTTGAAAGGTAAAAAGACAAATAGATACGCAAATCTCCCATCTGTTGTTTCACGCCCCCCAAAATGCCTTCAAAAATCCAAAGCTGGGCCAGGCTAAGGCCAGGAGCTGAGAACTAATTTTGAGTATCTCAGGTGGGTGGCAGGAACCCAACTACATGAGCTGCCACCTGCTGCCTTCCAGGATTCATAATAGCAGAAAGCTGGAATTGGGAGTGGAGCCCAGACTCCAAACCTGGGCACTCCAATGCGGTATGCAAGTATCCCTAGTGGTGTCTTCACCTAGCCTAGATTTTTTGTGATACACATTTTCCAAGCACTTTTTGAAACCTCTCGTGTTACAGAGGTTATTTATGTCCATCTCATTTCCCATCAGAACTTGCATACCCCCTTTCCTGTTCACAAACCTCATCTACCACTTGATTTCTCTCTTCCTTTTCCTAATCTCTACTAGCAAAGCTTTTTTTAAAAAAAAGATTTATTTATTTATTTGAGAAGTAGAGTTATAGACAGAGAAAGGGAGAGAGAGAGAGAGAGAGATGTCTTCCATCTGCTGGTTCCCTTCTCAAATGGCCACAACGGCCAGAGCTGAGCCGATCCAAAGCCAGGAGCTTCTTCTGGGTCTCTCACACAGGTAGAGGGGCCCAAGCACTTGGGCCATCTTCTACTGCTTTCCCAGGCCACAGCAGAGAGCTGGACTGGAAGAGGAACAGCCTGGACACAAACTGAGACCCATATGGGTTGCCAGCACTGCAGGTGGATGCTTAGCCTAGTACGCCACAGCACCAGCCCTACAAAGCACTGTTAATGAGCAGAGAAAAGTTCCCTGGGTTAGAATGCAGGTAATCTATTCTCTGGTGCCTCGTCTCTCCTACCGGACAGCCAATTAGTGATGGGCATTCCATGAAAAGAATGGAGAAAACTCAGGCCTCTGATTTACCTTAGTACATGAAGGCCTGAGACTACCTTTCCTATTTTATTCTATCATAGTAACAGAGAGAACAGTAAAACTTTGGGTTCATGTTGTGCAACAGTGATTGACAATTCCTCTGTGGGTTCTGCTTTTTGTAATCATGACAGGTTGAAGTTTAGGCAGTGTAAGTTTTCTTGTGCTTGGGAAAAAAGGCATTCTTTATCATACACCATCTTCAGTGGAAACCTGGGTTCTCATCCACTGAGGCAGGGACCTGCTGCTCTTGCATACATAGAGTTCAAATGAATATACTTTGTATAGAATGTGATCCTTCCTAGAAATGAGGCTGACTGTAAAGCAACCTAAGAAGGTGAGGTCTTCAGGGCCAGCACTGTGGTGTAGTGGATAAAGCCACCTCCTGCATCCATCTGGCCGGTTCAACTCCCGGCTGCTCCACTTCCGATCCAGTTCTCTGCTGTGGCCTGAGAAAGCAGCAGAAGATGGCTCAAGTCCTCGGGCCCCTGCACCCATGTGGGAGACCTGGAAGAAGCTCCTGGCTTTAGATCAACACAGCTCCAGCCGTTGCAACCAACTGTGGAGTGAACCAGTGGATGGAAAACCTCTCTCTACCTCCCCTTCTCTCTGTGTAATTCTCACTTTCAAATAAATAAATCTTTAAAAAAGAAGGTGAGGTCTTCTTATGTTCTTAAACCCTCTAGACTTAAGAAGCAGGCTACCATTTTTGATGAACTCCAGCCTTCAGCAAGAAATCAATCACATGACTGGGCTGTGGCATGTTAAGTCCTAGTGGAGATGATTGGATGCTCTTAGGAAGAATAGTAGAGCTAAAAAGGATTATTGTCTTTACCGCCCAGTAGAGTTGACAGTGTTTTCATCCATAGTGTTGGCCGATAAGAACTTTAGTATGGTAGAGAACAGACACCACATTTGAACTGGACTTCCATCACCCAGTCATTCTCAAACCCATAGAATGTTTTGGAAAACTTTAAATAGCTAATAAAAATCAGTGTCATCCAATAGCTAAGATATGGAATCAACCTTGATGTCCATCAACTGATGACTGGATAAAGAAATCATGGTATATATACACACATACACTGTGGAGTACTGCTCATCTATGAAAGGAAGGAAGGAAGGAAGGAAGGAAGGAAGGAAGCAAGGAAGGAAGGAATCATGCCTTTTGCAAAAGATGGTCAGACAGCTATCACATGTTTTTCTGATTAGAGGTAAAATATAATGTATTGAAGCAAAACAGACTTTTTGAGAATCAATGATGGTTTTTAGCTCTTGTCTCTTTTGTTGAGGAACAATATTTTGTTTTGTTTTCTCTTCATATTATTTGTTGAACTCTTTTACTTAGGGTAGCATTAACCATATGACTATTAAGTATACTATAAAAAAAAGATCATTGTAAAAATTAGGAGTAGGAATTCGAGAGGAAGGTGGAGGAAGAGTTGGAGCATGGGTGGGAGGGAATTTGTGGGGAGTGCTGCTCATGCACCTGGGAAAGCAGCAGAAGATGGCCCAAAGTCCTTCGGCCTCTTCACCCATGTGGGAGACCCGGATGAAGCTCCTGGCTTCAGCCTGGCCCTGCCCTGGCCATTGCAACCGTTTGGGGAGTGAACCAGCCAATGGAAGATCTCTCTCTCTCTCTCTTTCTTAAAACTCACTTTGGAAAAAATAATTCTTAAAAAAAAAAAAGAACAGAAAAAGAAATAGACTCCAAGGGAGAAATTTAAGAGAATAGAGACTCTCTTAAATTGATATGGGAAAACATAAAATATGAAATGTGCTAGAGAATAATTAGTTCCCCCACCCCCTCAAATATGGTCCCATTAATGGAACTAGAAAAGAGAGCTGATCTGATTGAGAAATTACTTTTTAGATTTGACATGTAGGGTGAAAAGTGATACAGCTGAGGGTAAATGTCTTGTGGGCTGCTGGCCAGGTAGGAGTAAAGGCTGACTGGAGATGAGGCTGTGAGAGTTACATAGATTTATAGTTTTGTATTGTGGAACTTCCAAAAGCCTGAGAATGTCCTTAATTATTCAGATGAGGAAACTGGTGCAGAAAAGTAGAATGGTTTGGTCAGAGTCCCACAAGAGCTACATGGAGAGCCCAGGTCCCCCTGAAGTTCTTGTCCAGGCTTCACTGAAGGTACAGGACTAAGTAGTGTAAACCTTTACAGAATAAGACTGAGGGGGCCTCTACAGGAACTATCATCACACTGCTGTGGGGAGCAAAGACATGAAGGAGTAAGGAAAATTAGCACCATGCAATTGGATTAAAGCAGCCAAAGGGAGACGCTAGCCTGAAGTCAGAGGAGTGGCAAGAAACTAGAGATCATAGGAGATGTCAACCAAACAATGTCATTGGAATTATGATAAAAATCACTGGCCGTCCATCTTGCCTGTTCATGTGATGGGTGTCGTGCAAATCCATGGCTCCTTGAATCCACCTTGGAACTCACACGTTGGAGTAAACATCAATGAAGTGATTATTCCAGTGACTTCCTAAGTGCATGACTGGAAGAAAGGGATCTCCAGAATCTAGTCTTCTGGTAGCCCTTTCTTTCCAGCATATGCTTAAAAATTGATATAATGTTTCTCTTTCTCCCATCCCAGTCACCGGAAGAAATTGATAAGGAAAAAGTTCACCTCTCTGACTCAGAAAGGAAAATGGACCCAGCTGAAGAGGGCACAAACGTGTTCACCGAGAAACACTCAGACAATCTGTTTAAACGAACAGAAGTCCTTGCAGGTGAGTGGCTGGTGGCCATCTGGGGACAGGCTGAGTAAGTGATGTTCAGAGGGGCGGCCAAGCTTGCTGAGTGGCACCTTCCTGCTGAATGCAGTCTTGAGAGCCCTTTATTGCATGGTGAAAGATTTGGCAAGCATCCTGTTTGTCTTCTACCAGCAGCATCACCCATTGGGTAGGAGTGGAGAGTGGGAAGTCACAAAGAGGAAAGTTAAGAACTGAATGGTGCAGAACAGCAGGGCATGGCAGGTTGGCAGGATATGAAGACCAGTCAGTCTTGCTTCAGGTCATCCTGATTTCAAAATAAAGAGAAAGATAAAGGTCTTCGGGAGTGGAGGGCACAAGTGGGAGGTGGTTGACAGAAATACAACCCAAAGTGTTAAGAATGTTGACTCTATATGTAGCCTGCATAAGTACTAACACTAGGTTTCAAAGGGGAATATTTGCAAGATAAAGCAATACCTAATCCTTGGAAGGATAGACTCAGAAGCCAGACTAGAAAGAATTTCCATGCTTTTTTCATCTTTACACTTAAAACTTTTGAGTCAATGATATCCTGTGTTGTGTTTCACTGAAAAAGCAGTGGGGTGATGGAAATATGAAATGTGAATACTGAGAAGATGACGGCATTTTAAGTGCGGGATTAGTTGAGGTCACAGGCAGATTTTTCTTATTGAAGCTTTTGGGTAATACTAATACTAATCAAAGAAAGTATTGTACCTTCCTGAGGAGTGTCAGATTTGCATAATTACCTGGTTACTTTACTGAATCCAGTTTTTAAAAAAGTTTAGATTTTCAAATTAAGCCTTTTATAAAAGTGTAAATAGATTGGGCTTGACAAAGTAAAGTTCTGCAGCCTTGAATCTCTTCTAAAAGCAATCTTTCTTCTGGCATGTTTCAGCTGTCATTGCCGGGGGAGTCATCGGCTTTCTCTTTGCAATCTTCCTTATCCTGCTGTTGGTGTATCGCATGAGAAAGAAGGATGAAGGCAGCTATGACCTTGGAGAACGCAAACCATCCAGTGCTGCTTATCAGAAGGCACCTACTAAGGAGTTTTATGCATAAAACTTCCACTTAGTGTCTCTATTTGTGAGATCACTGAACTTTTCAAAATAAAGCTTTTGCATAGAATAATGAAGATCTTTGTTTTTTTGTTTTTGTTTTTATTTTCATTAAAGAGCCATTCTGGCACTTTAATGATAAAATCCCATTGTATTTAAAACTTTTCATGTATTTCTTTAGAACAACATAAAATTAAAATTTAACATCTGCAGTGTTCTGTGAATAGCAGTGGCAAAATATTATGTTATGAAAACCTTCGATGTCCATGAAATTGGTTTAAACTTTTATGTGCAAATATGAAAAGATTGTTTTTATACTATGGATTGAAGATGAGAGCTGTTTTTGTTTGTGTCAGCATGTCTGGGATTGACCTTACCAAGTGGGTCTTATTTTGTTAATTTATCTGTTGTCCCCCTCTTTTCCTCTGCCCTGCCCTCTGTCCCCTTAAAACCAAAACCAAATCCTATGCCTTTTGTAGCTGTCATGGTGCAATTTGTCTTTGGAGAATTCAGATAATGGTAATTTAGTGTATATGTGATTTTCAAATATGTAAACTTTAACTTCCACTTTGTGTAAATTTTTCAGTGTCAGACTGTCCATTTTACACTTGCTTTATTTTTCATTACCTGTAGCTTCAGGCAGATTTGCAAGAGCAAGTTAATGTGTAAAATTGGATTATTACTACAAAACTGTTTAGTCACATCTGTCCAATCAGATCTTCTCTTGGGAGGATTGGATGGGAGTTACTCAGCAAATCCAAAGATGCTAACAGTATTTTGAGAAGTTGCTGCAGATTTCTTTGGCCACTGTATTTGTTAATTTCTTGCAATTTGAAGGTACGAGTAGGGGTTTAAAGAAAAAACCAGTTTTTGTTCTAAAAAATGCATTTAAGTTGTAAACATCTTTTTAAGCCTTTGAAGTGCCTATGATTCTATGTAACTCGTCGCAGACTGGTGTTAAATGAGTATATATAACAGTTTAAAAAAAAAGTTGGTATTTTATAAGCACAGACAATTCTAATGGTAACTTTTGTAGTCTTATGAATAGACAAAAATTGTAATTTGGGAACATAAAAACTACTGAATAAATCATGTGGCCTCATATTGAAAATGTCACTGTTATACATTTTGTACATTTTCGATCAAATGTACAACTCCCCGTTGCTAATGAATGTCTGCCCTCGAGGATGATGTGGGTTTGATTTCTAAGTGTTCCATGGTGTCTGTAAATCAAAACCAAAGAGCCCATCAGTGAGGCTGCTTATTACCAGATTCACTTCTGGACTGGCCGGAGGAAATCTGAGTGTATCATCCTCTGTGTGTTTGGGTACAGTTATGGGAAGGCTACCAGGGAATTTTGAAGTTTACAACCTTTATAGGATAGCTGATGGCAATGTTGAGACAGATGCCTGCTTTTGCAAACCACGCTGAAGACCATAAATTCCAAAGAATTGCAGGAGACTTTCTGGAAGCCAATCTCTGACAGTCTCACAGACTGATTTACCTTTGAGCCTGTGCTCCAAATCTCTCCTGAAGCTTAACTGAAGAACGAATAGATGGCATACCATAGCTCACATTATGGGGAAGGAGAGATGGCAGAGGAGCTCTGTGGCTTAAATGAGGGCCTTGCTGTGTAGGAGGGAAGTGACTGGGAAGAGTGATGCCTGAGGAGGAGGTGGAAGTGTGAGGGCACCTTGGCTGGGCACTTACCTGTACCGAATATTTCCTTTTGCTGTTTTACCTTTAATTTTGTTTTCAACTATGAGCCACTGTAATAGGAAGAAGACAGCAAAAGCAGCAACTTTTCCAACTTGCCTTTAATAAAATTTGACTACTTCATTTAGAGAACATTCTCTAGAATTGCCCCAGAACTCATTTTTAAAATGCCTTTTTTTTTTTTTTTTTTTTGCAACACTTGGAACAGCGTTTACTTAAATCTTGAATGGCCTTAAATCTCAGAGTCCCACCCCATCACTTACAGAATCAATTCATTTTATTTAGAGTGATTTTAAAAGCCACACAATGTCCCTCAATTGCAGAGGCTGAGAAGAATGTAGTGGGTATACCTCTTACTGTGCAAAGGCAGAGTGAAATTCAATTCACAGAATAACAACTGCTTGGAGTATCCATGCCAGGAAAAGAAAATTTCTGGCAAATATTTTGTCACTGCTGTAAAGCAAAATATTTGTTAAAGTGCCAAAATAAAGTCTGTCATGCCGAAAGTAAATCATTGTATAGACTGACATCCAGTTTTCTTCAACTGTACGTTTTTTGCTCAGTTTATTTTGATTTCTTAGGTTCAGTAAATACTATAAAAAGTGTTAGTTATGATTACTGAGTCCAGGAAAATTTTGGTAAAATATAAATATTAAACTCAATGTGAAAATGTCCTGTTTCCTTATCCACATGTAAATGCTTTCCCTTGTGTGCATATGGCTTTGTGCTTGAGAGATTTTCAAAATCCACCCATTATGGGGGAAATAAGATGAGCTTTTATATTTTTTAAAAGGTTTTTTTTGTGTGTGCAGATGCATAGTAGTTGAACTTTGGGTTAGAACTTGGTGAATGAAAGTGAATTTAGGATGAACATGATTTTAGAACTTGCCAACCTTTTAATGTTAAAAGTTGGTTATTTCACATCAGATGTTTAGGGAATTAAGATTTTTGGTAGTGCACTCTTTTCTTGGCAAATTAGATGAAATGCCCTTGCTTATTGAGGGTATACAAGGGCACATCAATAAAGTTAATGAAATTAAGGCATAAGTTATTTTTGATGCAAAAAATTTTTTGAACTCTGCATATGAGGTTGTCTTAAAAAACTTCATGGGTTTCTAACAATTTTGCACCAAAATAAACATCTATTCATTTCATTTCCCATGAACTTTTTGAAGTACCCCTGTAGTCTGTTTGATAGAGAATCTAGGAAGATAAGCTAAATAAGAACATAATTACCTTACTCAGATGGCGGTAAAGAAATTAATATGCCTACACAGGGGTTGGTTCCTACCAGAAAAGACACAATAATAACTTTGTAGTTTTTAGGCACTCGCTTCTTAGACATTTTGAAATGTTGAGGAAACTTTTCAAGTGAGGAACAAAAATATAAAAGCTAAAAGAATTGTAAGCTTAATTTTATAACCAGCAGCTTCTTCAAAACCCTTATTATATAATGGAGTGGTAAGAAAAAATATTTTTAAGCATTGGGTTAAAGGCGGCAATGGGTAATGACTGTAAGGCACACAGTCCCTGGCGTGAACGTCCAAGTTCTGAGCCTCTAGCACACAAGAGTGAGATCTAATTAATTAAGCCAAAAGGTCAACAGAGTGGTCTAAACTGAGTGACCACTGAAGTTCTTTTCAGTGCTAATAGTTTCTGTCAGTAATGACATTTGGGATTTGGCTGTTTCTGGGGAGTTAGGTTCAGCCAGCATAGGAAACTTTAAAATGGGTAGAATCTCTGTCTGCCTTTCAGTGGTAAAAACAGTGTCAACATGAATCCTGTCCCTGTCTGTCTCCTAACTCTGGATGGTGTCGCCCTTAGGATTTAGGGTGCTAAGATTGCATTGCTTTTTGTTTGTCTATCTGCTGTTTCTGTTCTTCAGCAGGGCTTTGACCAAGGAATTGCAGTGGCTGTGGGAGCTACTTGGTTTCCTGTGAGTAACTGGGAGTGGTAACCCAAGCTGTCCATCTGACTCACAAGTAGCAAAATGAAGCTTTAGATTTTGGTGCTTCAAATACCCCAAGCACAAGATACATTCATCTGACATCTGTTGGCAAAACAGCATTCAAGCCACAAATGTTTGTATGTGCACATCACAAGTTCAACAAATATTTGCCTACTGATTATGCCCTGGTCACTTCAAGAAAGGGGTTTAGTGGTGAATATATAAACAAACACCCTGTCTTCATTCTGCTTTCATGGATTTAGGGAAATAAATAAATGAAACTAACAAGTGGAAATGTCCAGTTGGTGGTGATTGCTGTGGATAGACGTAATATGGGCTGATGTAAGGGTCTGAAGGCTTGTAACAGCCCAGGTGAACTAGGTGTGCTGTGCTAACAATCTCAAAGTCTCAGTAAGTTAGAGCTGCAAAGCTTGCTTTCTTACTCTCACTATATGTCCATAGGGCCACCGGCCAATGGGATAACTATTTCCAGGAACATGTGAGTCACGGAGGTAGAAGGAGAAGCTCTGAAATACACAGTGGCTCTTAAACTTTCCTCCCATCAGCAGATCTGATATATGTCACACCCACCCACAACTGATTGGCCAAAGCTAGTCATGGGGCCACACCTAAGTTCCAGGGGGCCAAGTAGTACAAACCTACTTTTGTGCCCTAGCAGAGAGAGAGAGGATATTTGTGAAAGCTACAATGACCACTATGGGAAGGTCCTAAGGGGCGGAACAAGCTTGGCATGTTGAAGAGCAGGGAGAAGACTGTGGCTGGTGAATGGGGAAACAGGGATTAAAAAGTCGAATCATTCCCTAACTGGTCTTCATTCTTCCACTTTTGTTCTTTTACCTTTTATTCCCACAAAGAAGCTGGATTTGGGGCAGGCACTGTGTCTTGGCAGGTTAAGTTGCTGCTTGGGAAGCCAACATCCTGTGTTGGAGAACCGGTTTGAACCCCAGCTGCTCCATATCTGGCCCAACTTCCTGATAATGCACCTGGAAAGCAGTGGGTGATGGCTCAAGTGCTTGAGTTCCTGCCATTCACATGGGAGATCTGGCTCTTGGTTTCAGGCTGGCCCATGCCTGGCTATTGCATTTGGGAAGTGAACCAGATTCATTCTCTCTCTCTCTCTCTCTCTCTCTCTCTCTCTGTGTGTCTGTGTCTCTCTGCCTTTCAGATTAACAAATATTTTTTTCAATAAAGAATCTAGACTGATCTTATATAAATCAGTTTATGTTTCTTTCATCAATGGTTCCCCCAGCACTTAGAAGAAAGTCCCTGCTTCTTTATCCTTGGTCTACAGTAACTGTCCTCCAGATAATGTATGATAAGGGGACTAAGAGAGGGCATCATGGCCACTTTGGTCATTATAGTAACTTAGGGCAGAAAGGATGGTGGTTTGGCCTAAGATGATCACAGTAAAGATGGAGAGGAACTGTTGAGGGGGGTAGGGTTTTGTGAAAGGGTTATAAGGAGTAGGAAAAAAAAATCAAAGATGACACCCACATTTTTGGTTGAGTGGGTGGTGACTCATGTTTTGAGAAGGGGAATACCAAAGGAAATTGGCTCTTGAATCAAGAGTTCATTTTGGCCCATGTTACATTAGGAAGAACTATTGGATACCCAAGTGGAGATGACAGGTAAACAATTGAATGTAAGAAATTGGAACTCAAGGATGAGGTCTGATAGTAATTTAGGAGTAGTGTCCATCAGTTGCCTCTTGGCATTGATTCATTCCCTACTCCTCCCTGCTCTGCTTTGTGTGGGTTGAGGGAAGGAGGGTTGGAATGAAGGGAACATGGGGTTCACAAGATCGACCAATACAAGTCCTTGTCAACAGACTTATGGAAAATTTGGCCAATGAGAGGCACTGGCAGAAGACTTCAGGCAAGAAAGTGAGAAAAGCCAGAGGGCACTTTCCCCTTCCTCTGCTGTGGACAGCATCAGTGCATCTCCTCTGTGGAGATTTCCTGCTACTCAGCCCCTTCTCCATGGTCCCAGAGCCCCCTGTTTCTAAACCCTCATCACCCCACTTTTGCTGTCTCTCTAGCCATAGGGACAGTAGCAAATTCCTGGTGTTGCTGTTTTCTGGGACATTTGAGTCTCTCCAGTTTTTCATCACAGTTTTTCCAACACCTGTGCAACTGACTCCGGTATTTAATTCTCTCCATTGCATTACACAACATAAGTCCTGTTTTCCTTCCTGGACCCAGTCTAACAGCATAGAAATGAACAGCATGTAGACAGCGATGACAATGGATGAGATTATTTGTAGACTAAGGAGACAGAGAAAGAGGATGGTCCTGGGACTGCCTTTAACAAAGCCTGCACCACACAGATCACATCTTTGAAAAAAAATTATAAACATATTAAAGTAGCCACTTCTTTCTGGTCATTAATAACATAAAATATGAACTGTTTTTAAAACAGAACGAAGTAATTGGGCAGAAGACTAAGAGCTCTGTGCATAGCCAGGAAATATCTGTGTTTACAATGGGAATGTGTCAGCAAGCAAAGCAATAAGTAATTCTTCCACTTGTAGCCTTGTCCTAAGGTCATTGAAAGCAGGATTTTTGTCTCCTTAATGACATTCTGCTTAGGTAAATACCAGAGTAAGCTTATATTTCCTCTGTCAAGAGCAGTTGGAGGGAAATGCAGTAAAGATAGATGATTTGGTTCTGTGTAGGGATCATGAGAGGTTTCCTTTGCTGATACCTCCACAGCATGATCCTGTTTTCTATGTGACTCTTTACTTCACATGTGGGAAGGATAGTACCACCTATCACATTGACTTGTGGGACTTCAAGGAAGCAATGGGGCGATGCACTTAGCAGTAGAGATCCTCTACACAAGAGAGCTCATTCACTCATCCCTATAATGCTTCCTGGACACTTACTGTTTGTCAGGCACAGTTGTAGGTACTGGGAAGAGACACAAAATAAGAAAGTATGTAAAATAACAGAGAGAAGGTGACATTTGAGCAGAGTTGGTGAGGGATTGAACCATGGTGGGTGGAGGAGGGGAGGCTGGGGATTTGGGGATCTAAGAAGCATTCCTGGCAGAAGGAACAGCAAGATGCAAGGCATTGGGTGGGGTGGGGGGAGCAGTGAGCTGAGTAGAGTGGTAGACAGTCAGTGAAGCACCCACAGGCCAAGAGTAATAGTATATTCATCTCCTCATAGCCATTGCAATGACCTTGGAGAGCCATAGCAGGATTTTGAGTGAAGGAGTAACGCAATCTGATGCATGCTTAAAATTTGTTCTTCAATTTCAGCAGGCACAGAGTCACCAGGAGGACTTGCAAAAACACAGATTTCTGGGATTCACTCCTGGAGTTTCTGATTTGGTAAGTGGGTACAATTTGAGAACTTTCATATCCAATAAGTTTCTCAGATACGGCTGCAGCTGCTAGTCCAGAAAACTCCTCTTCAGGAATCATTGTTTCAAGGGGGATTTTTTTTTTAAAGATTTATTTATTTGAAAGTCAGTGTTACACAGAGAGAGGAGAGGCAGAGAGAGAGGTCTTCCATCCACTGGTTCACTCCTCAATTGGCTGCAATGACCAGAGCTGCACCAATCCGAAGCCAGGAGCCAGGAGCTTCTTCCAGGTCTCCCACGTAGGTACAGGGGCCCAAGGACTTGGGCCATCTTCTGTTGCTTTTCCAGGCCATAGCAGAGAGCTGGATCGGAAGTGAAGTGGCTTGGTCTCAAACTGGCGCCCATATGGGATGCCGGTGCTTCAGGCCAGCTTGTTAACCTGCTGCGCCACAGTGCTGGCCCCTCAACGGGGATTTTTGTGATGATTTCTAACGGGTGGTGCATGTGGGCACAAATAAAGCAAGGAAACTAGTGACGCTACTGTAGTATTCAAGAAAGACAGGCATGGTGGATGGAGTTGGTCAGATTCTACAGAGCTCTCTAGCCTCCAGGTCTGGAAAGCAAGGTGAAAACATGGTAAATGGTTTGTTAACACTACATTACAACAGCTGATAATGTGGGACCTGCCTTGTGGCACAGCAGGCCAAGCTGCCTCTTGCAACGCTGGCACTTCTATCAGAGTGCCAGTTTGAGTACTGGCTATTCCACTTCTCTTCCAGCTCCCTACTAATGCACCTGGAAGGCAGCAGATAATGCCCCTAGTGGTTGGGTCCCTGCCACTCACATGGGAGACCCAGAAGGAGTTGCTGGCTCCTGGCTTCAGCCTGGCCCAGCTCTGGCTATTGCAGCCATTTGGGGAGGGAACCAGCAGACAGAAAAATTCTCCACCCTGCCCCCACTCTCTCTCTGTTCCTCCATATCATTTTGCCTTTCAAAAAAATAAATAAAATCTTTTATTCAATGTGTTAAAAATAGCAGATCCATTTTTCTAGATTTTATGATCAGTTTTTGAAAGTATATCAACAGCACTATAATCCTAAGTGATTCTTCTTCCAGACAGCCACAAGCTCCAGAACTCTCCCTTCTTCTCAAGATATCACAAATTGTCCGGTCCCCCAATCAACTTCACTCCTTTGTCTTCACTCTTATAACCTTCAACATCTACAGTAGCACCTCTCATCTGCAGGGGCCAAGGGGAGAAGTCCAGGGCTGCCAGAGGATGTTAGAAATCATGGGTAGTACCAAACCCTATATATACACTGTTTTTTTCCCTAAGCATACATATGTATGATAAAATTTAACTTGTAAATTAGGCACAGTAAGAGCTTAACAATAATTAATAATAAAATAGAACAATAATTACAATGCAATGTTATGTGAATGTGGTCTCTATCTCAAAATACCTTATACTGTAGATCTTAGCGACCTGAACATGTGATTTTATCTTTTCTTATTAGGTCAAGAAGTTTTATCTTTTTACTTGAAAGAAACACTGTGCACTCTATGGCTTCTCTTTGGCATATCCAAATTACCAGAATCATTACTCTTATACTTTGTGGCCATTATTAGTAAAATTAGTGTTACTTGAAAACAAGTACTACAATTCTATGACCATCAACCTGATAACTGAGACAGCTGCTAAGTGACTCTTGGGCAGGTATCATATACAGTGTGGATACACAGGGCAAAGGGATGAATGGGCCAGACAGTGCAGGGTTTTATGATGCTACTCGGAATGACAATTTAAAGCTTATGGATTGTTTATTTCTAGAATTTTCCAAGGAATGTTTTTGGACTACCATTGACCAGGAGTAACTGAAACCAACACCATAGATAAGAAGAACTCCTGTTCTAGATACCTAAATAGTTACCTGCTTTCACCTTCAGTTCTAAGTGCAATGAGAACCAAGCTCAGGTTTCATCCGTTCTGCCACCACCCACCATGGTGCACTCCCATGCCTGCCTTTAGAACTAGCCCAGTCCCTCCCTAGTCTTGCATGCATCACCAGATGGCTCTTACTAGCCTCTTAATTCATCTGTGAAACTTGGTAAAACCCTATATGGAGACCTCTATCCAAGTGAAACAAAGCAAACAACCTATGTCTTGTCTTACGTCTAAACAAAATTCAAGTCAGTAGATGGCCACAGTTATTTCTTATAAACTTGGGCTTCCATCTCATGTCCTTAAAATATAGACAGTGCTCTGATGGGTTGAAGGTTTTCTTATAGATTTTTTTAGCATTTTGCAGATAAATATTTAGCATTTATACAGGGAGCTGATTAGTGTTTTCTTCCCTTGTTCTTTCAGTATTTCCATTATTGTGCCATATAATCACCCTGCTGGATCCAGGCTGTCCCTGAGATCAAAAACTCTCATTTATGTGAAGGAGGCTGGGCTGTAAACGTGGTATGAAAAAACTTCTTCTATGCCATCTTGATTGCTAACATCTGTTTAAATTTCCATTCATAAATTTAAAATTCGGGCTTCTGCAGCCATCTGTTTTCTAGCAACAATCTGAAAAGAAGAAAGACCCAAGGCAGATGTGCAGGTGGAAGAAGAGAGGCTGTCTGGCTTGGCCAAGGTTTGTGAGATTTTACTGTTTTTCTCTCTCTCTCCCTAACAGGGTAGGCATGACTTTCCTTCATTTCAACTCTGCAGTTCTGTCATACTAGGAGAAGGGATGAGGGAGTGACTTTTTTTCTCACAGCTTCTTCTCTCTCTCTCTCTCTCTCTCTCTCTCCCTACACACACACACACATACACACACACACACAAAGTGCACACTTTACAAATAAGAGACAAGAGCCGAAATCTTTCTGCTGATGTGCTTGAAGTTACCTGGCAATCTCAACAGACACTGGTGAACTAGAAACCATTGCGTGCCTAGATCATAGGCCATTTCCTAGCTGGGCCTCCCACTGGGAATTTCTCCACAGATTACTTTGGCATGGGTAGTGGATATGATCTGGCAGCTGCAGGACCCAGATGCCAAGCTAGGCAATGGCCCTTTTTTATTTTGCTCTTGGCAGCATCATCTATGTCTAAGGGCCGGGGCTTCTTCTAAAGCTGTTTGGCTTTGTTCCACGGGTGCTGTTGCAGCAACTGTGAAAGGCCTTCAAAAGCTGACATGACATTCAGGGGGCCTGCTGGGCTCCAGTATTTTCTCAATTGCAACCTAGCTTGGGACTCCCTTTTAGCTTCAAATGATTTTTTTTTCTCATTTATGTTGAAAAACAAGTCTTCAGCAAACCACATGCAAAGTCCATTTGGCATCCTCACATCCCCTCTGAAAACCTCAGCGGTATGAACAAGGATCCACCCATCCCAAACCTTCCTTTAACAGTCCTGCACGTAAGCTGGTGGTTTGTGGGACTGCCTTGCTGGGTTGTATGTGCTTATTTTCATTCTACTATGACATTGCTTTTATATATAACTCATGACAGACGTTCTGGGCCTCACTGTGTGACCTAGAAAGAGTCTTTTAACCATTCAGAGTCCAACTTCTCGAAATGCAACAGCATAGATGATGCTGATGCCTTCCTTATGCTTTCTTGCTGTGATTTGATTTTTCCCCAAATTTCATGTTTGAGCCCCAGATTCATAGGTTAACGGTATTCGGAGGTGGGGGCCTTCACAAGGTAATTGGATGAGATCATGTGAGCGGGCCTCCCACAGTGGTATGGGTGGCTTTATAAGAAGAGAGATCTGCACTGGTGGGCTTGTTCTGTCTTGCTCTAAGACCACCCTCCATCACAGCACCAAGCAGCAAGAAGGCTCTCCCCAGACAACAGCCCCAGGCTCTCGGACTTCTCAGCCTCCAGAACTGTGGGCTCCATAAGCCTCTATTCTTTATAAATGACCCAATTGGGGCATTCGGTTACAGCAACAAAGACTAAGACCTCACTACTGAGAACACCATCGGGGTGGTGTGCATGGTGTGTGAGGACTGGCTTGGCAGGCATCCGTGTCGTGGGAACACCAGACCTCTAAATCCCCTGCAGTCCTGAGCAGTTGTTATCACCCCATCAGAGCTGCTCCTGCCAGCAGCTTCATCAGGCCCTCCCACACTGTCACTGAAGCCTCTTTTCTACTCTTGCAATCCCTGCTCTGTCCTCTTCCCTCACGCCCTGTGCTCCTCTGGGCAAAAGATTGAGGGGTACTCAGAGACAAGGTTGTGAGCCTTGCCTTCTAGTTTAACATCAGGGTTTTAAAGGATCTGGAGCAGAGATGGTAATGACTTGGTTCCTGGTCCTCTCTTCCTTATCTCCATCCATGGCAGACATCATCAGTTGATCCTAGTGTGCTCTCCTGTACAATCTGTTAGAATCAGGTTGAGGTGAAACCTCTTCACCATTCTCTGCCTGGAGAGACACCAGCCTTGAAGCCATAGTTTTCCTGGATCAGCCGTGTTGTGAGCTAAATAGGATGTGTCTATTTAAATAGTTTGTCATAAAGAACCAAATCTAAGCTGCAATACTGCTTTGGGAGGGAAACACATTTGGAACTTAAGGGAGCAATTGGCACATACACTGGGCTTTTTCTGTACTTGGCCATGTGAGTAGGAACAACAGCATGAGTTCAGGTTGTGAGCACAGGATGCCTTGTTCTAACCCTGGCCCGGCCTCTGACGGACTGTGTGACTTTCAGCAAGTTAATTCACCTCTCTGTAGCTCCCTCTTTCATCTATAAAATGAGAAGGTAATATGATTATTATGGTGCTTTAAAATGTATTGTTTATAAAGCATTTAGAACAGCACCTGGCATACAGCAGATACAAGATAAGAATTTATGGAACAGAGAAATTCCATGTTCTAATCTGAACTGGGAGGCTTTATGTGTTTCCTTAGTCCCTTTCATGAAAAAAAAAAAAAAAAGACAATCACAAGTTTTCTATTCTGTAAGTGATATGCTATTTGCATCTGTTAATCACTTGTAATCCTTTGCAGATGTGTGAGCTCATGTACTCCCAATAGGCTTCTGAGTCAGGGTACTAGTTGCTATCTTACAGGTGAAGTGACTGAGGCATTTCTACGGGGTGTTAAAGGACACAGGTGCAGCCATACAAACTCCTGAAAAACCTCTCAGGAACATGTAGCAAAGTCAGTGACCCTAGGTCACAGGCAGGGGGATGCTTCAGGGACTGCACCAGAAGTCTTCGGTAACATGGACCTGTCCTGGCTGGCGCAAGTGTGAGTTAATAAGGTTGTGAGTGCTGACCTCACTGATTCCTTTTCTCTAATTATGTTTTTTGCATTTTACCTTAAAATGTACCTTTTACCATACAGAAACAGGGAATGTACATTGTTATATATTAGAAAATAAAGTTAAGCAAAAACAAGAGAATAAAAAAGTACTCCCAGCACTCAGTGAGTACCAGTGTGAGGATTAGTATTTATCCTTCCAGAATGTTATTTATAGTTCTCTTTTCCACAAAGTGAGATTACATGATGCCTACTACTGTTCCATTAGCTTTTTATCTTACTCAGTGATCGCCTTTCCATTTCAACACATCTTATCTTATCTAATCACAAATCATATATATATTTCCCAATTATCTCCAAAGTGGTTTATGCAAACCTAAATCCTCTGCAAGACCACATTTGCAGTTATTTTTATGTCACATAAGCCTCTTTAAACCTATCCATTTTTTCATAACACAGACTTATTTTTTAAAGTTTTATTTATTTTTCATTTTATTTGAAATGCAAACAGAGTGAGAGAGCAAGAGTGAAAAAGAGAGAGAGAGAAACAGTGACAGTCAAGAGAGCGCTTTATCTGTTGCTTTATCCCCCAACTGACTGCAGCAGCCAGGGTTAGGGCAGGCCAAAGTCAGGATCCCAGATTTCAAACTGGGTCTTCCATGTGGGTGGCAGGGGCACAAGTATTTGAGCCATCAACTGATTTCTCCCAGGGTGCACATTAGCAGAAATTTGCAATGAGAGTGGAACTGGGACTGGAAGCCAGGCACTCAGATATGTGGTGTGGGCTAAGCAGCATCCTGATGGCTGTGCCAAAAACCTGTCCTGACACAGACTTATTGAAGGGCTACTGCTCCTGCACCTTTGACCATTTTCTTTTTCATTTTGGAAACAGTCCTAAATTTCTAGAGAAGTTTCCGTACAAGTTGTTGTTTTTCTTTTCTGGAGTATGTGAGAGAGATTAAGTTGCTTTTAAGTGTGCATTTCCCGCATGAAGGGCACTTGCCTACATCAGCACAGCATCGACATCCAATCAGAGAACTAAAGCTGATCATCACTGCCCTCTATCCCTTAGACTTCTTCCAGCTTTTCTGGTTGTCCCAGTCGAGTTCTTCAGCAGGAGGAGCCATTGTAGAATAATGCGCTGAGTTTTTGTTGTCCTGGTTCTTTAGTCTCCTTCAATTTGGAACATTCTTCTTCAGTCTCTCCTTAACGTTCATGACCTTGGCACTTGTGGAGATCAAAGGCTAGCTATTTTATACAATGTCTCTCAACTTAGAGTTCCCTGACAAACTCAAGCTAAGCATCTCTGGCAGAAATACCACAGAACTGGTGCTGTAATACATCCTCATTGCATCCCATTAGGGAGCATAGGATTTAGATTTGTCTCATTACTGATTATGTTGACATTGATCTTTGATTAAGGTGGCATTTTCTAGGCGTCTTGCCCTTTATAGCTAGTAAGTATCTTGTGGGGAAGTACTCTGAGACTATGTCAATAATCTGTTTCTTATCATGCTTTCAATTGTTTTGTTTATTTTTACTAGCAGGGGTTCATGAATTCCTATTTTATTTAAGGGATCACAATTCATTACTGTCACCATTGATTTTCATGCTTGTAGTGTCCTCTATTTGGCCCTGGAAGTCCCTTAATGTTGGTTCTGCATCATTTGATGTGACATATCTCTAAATTCACTAAGCACTTTGCTATTATTTCCTATAAAATGATAAGGTTATAGGCTTCTCTTGTACTTTCCATAGCTTAACTCTGGCATCAGTCATTTATTCAATGATTCCTGGTATCTTTTAGTGGAGAATGGCATTTAGAAACCAAAATCCAGGCACTTAGTATACTCAATACTTTGGGAGTGTCATTACTCCCAGGTTTTCATAGTACATAGAGCTAGGGAATATTTAAGGATCTCTGTGTGGATTCCTTTATATTTATTTTTAGCTATCTATATATCACCTGTCTTTCTATCTATAATCTAGCTATAGCTACATTTTGAAAATTATACACTTACATAATTATCTCCAAGTCTACAAGGTTCATTCTAATTTTCCGTTTTTCGTATTTCTAACTCACTTTCCATCAATGAGATATGTAGCTCTCATTGTCTTTAATGTTCTAAAATTTAATTTATTCCTTTTCATTTTATCTGAAAGGCAGAGAAACAGAGACAGATACAGAGAAATCTTCTATCTGCTGGTTAACTCCTCAAATGCCTTCAACAGCCAGGGCTGAGCCAGGCTGAAGCCAGGATCCTGGAACTCAATCCAGGTCTGTCACATGGGTGACAGGGATTCAGCTACTTGAGCCATAACATGCTGCCTCCAGGATGTGAATTAGCAGAAACTGGAATTGGATATGAAGCCAGGTACTCTGATGTGGGATGTGGGTGTCCCAAGCAGTATCTTAACTGCTGCACTCATTCTCTTTAATATATTCACTTAATCCTCCTGTATGTAACCAACCTCCTATCTGCCCTCTTTATATTACTTGGGCCCCAGTATACAACACTGGGTCAATCTATCATGTAGATGCCTTATTCACCCTGCTCAAGAGCTGCCATGTCACACCAGGTAACTGTATCTACACAGAATACTCATCACCCAGTCTGGGTTCCAACACACCATGCTAGCTCCCCTATCCCAAGTGGATGCCTTTCTCACTTCCGCTGACCTCTGACACCTTGCTGAGCCACCCTGCCATGTGGATGTTTTCCTTCTGCTTGGACATCCTAGGCTGCACTCTTGTCATTCCAGTCTGCCCCCCCCCCCCTCTTTTTTTTTTGGATAGGCAGAGTGGACAGTGAGAGAGAGACAGAGAGAAAGGTTTTCCTTTTGCTGTTGGTTCACCCTCCAATGGCCGCCACGGCTGGCATGCTGCAGCCAGCACATCGTGCTGATCCGAAGGCAGGAGCCAGGTGCTCTCCTGGTCTCCCATGGGGTGCAGGGCCCAAGGACTTGGGCCATCCTCCACTGCACTCCCTGGCCACAGCAGAGAGCTGGCCTGGAAGAGGGGCAACTGGGACAGAATCTGGCACCCCGACCGGGACTAGAACCTGGTGTGCCAGCGCCGCAGGCAGAGGATTAGCCTATTGAGCTGTGGCACCGGCCCCAGTCTGCCTTTGACACCTGCATAGGACCACCCTCCCACATGCAGACTTGTCTCAACCCACTTAGCCTTCAACACCTCACACAAGGCAGCCCATGAGCGTAGATGACTTCACTCTTAGGGACAGGTGGCTTCAGGCCAAGCCACCCTTGTTGTGGATGCCCTCTGCATTCCACTTAAGTGCCAGCATGTCTTGCCCCCACCCTGCTCCCCACCACACACACACACACACACACACACACACAAATTTTGCTTGCTCAACTCCATCTGAGGACTTTTGCACAAACTGTTCAGGAAGGAAAGAGGGAAGGAAAGAAAAAGAAAAAAAGGAATCATTGTAGGCCCTTGAGGAAGAACACCCTGGCACTTTACCATTAGCCCCTCAGGTCCACTCCTTAATTATTGGCTGGATATGAAAGTGTGCAGTGATAATTCCCCAAGTACTGTGATTGTTTTCTGTAAACTCTTCTCTTTTATGGAGGAGGGTGGGTGGCAAGGGAGTCAGGAAGGGATTCCTATTGATCTTTCCCAAAGGTGTGATTTCAGTTGGATAATAATTAGTGGGAGGCACTATGAGTTTGCTAGGGCTGCAGCTTGGGGGGGGCTTTAAAACAGAAGTTCAGGAGACTGGCATTTGTGGCACAATGAGTGGACACTACTTTCAACAACGGCATCCCATATCAGAGTGCCAGTTTGCACCTTGGCTGCTGCACTTCGGTACTGCTTCCTACAAACGCTCCTGGGACGGTGGCAGAAGATAGCCTGGTGGGACCCATGTGGGAGACCTGGATGGAGTTCTGGGCTCCCAGCTTCAGTCTGGCCCACCCCCAGCCAGTACAGCCATTTGGGAAGTGAACCAGTGGATGGAAGATCTCTTTCTTTTTCTCTGTCTCTCCCCCTCTCTCTGTCACTCTGCTTTTCAAGTAAATAAAATACGTCTTAAAAAATACAGAAAAACGGAAGTTCATTTTCTCAGTGTTCTGGAGGCTGAGGTCTGAGATTAATGTTGGTGAGGCTGGTTTCCTCGGAGGCGTCTCCGCTTGGCTTGCAGAGGGCTGTTTTCTCCCTCTGTGTCTCCTTCCTTCTATACTCCTAAAAACACCACGTATATTGGAGGAGGGCCCACCAGTATGACTTCATCTTAACTTAATTACTTCTCTAAAAACTATCTCCAAATACAGCCACATTCTGAGGTACTGAGGTTAAGACTTCAGCATATGAATGCTTTTGGAGAGACATAATTCAGTCCATAACAAGAAAGTATTCCCAGAGGGCAAAAAGCCTTGCATTCTTCCTTGTGTGATGAGAGTGCCTTATGCAATTTAAGTTTTTAGGACTTCCTTATTTGAATGAGTAACCTTAGAAAATCTTATTCTTTCTTATCTTTCCCAAGCAAAAATTTCTCTTACCAAACCTCAGCAAAATACTGAATAGTTTGGTGAATTATAGAGCAAGTTTTGACCATTGAATTTTCTGAGCCATGTAAATTAAAATCAAGGGACAGGACAGCAAAAGAAAAGAAGAGTCTGTTAAGGGGACCTACAAGGTTCACTATAGGGCCCACATGGCAGACACTATGACTTAGGGTACTTGATTATAGAAAGGTATCTAGGGGCCGGCGCCATGGCTCACTTGGTTAATCCTCCACCTGTGGTGCCGGCATCCCATATGGGCACCGGGTTCTAGTGCCGGTTGCACCGGGTTCTAGTGCCAGTTGCTCATCTTCCAGTCCAGGGGGCCCAGGCTAGGAGCAAAGGTCAGAGACACTGCCTAATGGGATAAAAAGCATGAATCTCAAGGTTTTTACAGGGACTGCATGAAAGGTGAGACTGAACAAGGAGTCTCAATGTATCATGAAGTGTCTATCCAGAGGTTGTGTTACCAGGCTGTTGCACAGAAGTAGAGATAAGGAACCAGTTTAGTAAGGAGAGTACCAAGTGAAACCTGGAGCAATTTTCTGGGCCACTGGGATATAACTAGCAGTTATAGGGCCTCCAGGGCTTTAGCTATGGGTGATGAGGGACGTGTTAGGATAACCAAACCACCTCAGGCATTCTATAAATCAAGACTCAAATACTAATTCAGACAAGCTAAATAGAGAAGGAAATCTTTTGGTGCATGTAGCGGGAAGGGAGCAAGTCTAGCTCCAAGCTCAGCTGGATCCTGGGGTTCAGAGGGTATCAGCACTTTCCATCTGCAATCTGCCCAGCTCTACCCTTCTCCTCAGTTTGGCTGCATCCTTCACTACACGTGACTTTCCTGGTGTTTAGAAGGATGTTTGAAAACAAAACAGTTTCCCTTTACTTCTCCTATCCTGAGGAACCCCCTCTCCCTACCAGAGTCTCTGATAATTCTTAAGGAAGGCTCTGGCTCAGATTGGGTAATATAACCATTTCTGACCCAACCACATGGTCAATGAGATACCATGCTCTGATTGGTCATTATGAGTCAGTGGATGGAGAGCAGCTGCAGCAGAATCACGTGGAAAGGGAGAACAGAATATCCCTAGGAAAGAAGCAAAGTGCTGTTACCAGAAACAGAGACTGTGAATTCATGGTGGGAAAAGCCATCATCTTTCCAGACACTTCTGCCCAGACCAGGGAATCCATTCTCTATGCCCAGGATAATTCCTGTCCTGCACTATTCAATATGCCAGCTTAGCCTTAACATGTAAGAGAATGACCCTAAAACACTGGAGACCTGAGGGCTCCATCATACATCCTGGAGTTCTTGCTATAGCATTGACCTCTTTATTTTCTTCCTTTATAATTTACTTATTTGAAAGACAGAGAGAGAGAGAGAGAGAGGTCTTCCATCTGATGGTTCAGTCCCAATTGGCTACAATGGCCAGAGCTGCGCCAATCGGAAGCCAGGAGCCAGGAGCTTCTTCTGGGTCTCCCACATGGGTTCAGGGGTGCAAGGACTTGGGCCAAGGCCATAGCAGAGAGCTGGATCGGAAGAGGAGCAGCCAGGACTAGAACCGGCGCCCATTTGGGATGCCGGCGCTTCCCATATGGGCATTAACCCGCTGCACCACAGCGCCGGCCCCATGATGTATCATCCTTTAACATATGTATATCACTTATATAGCCCTCACTATATGCAGGAACCATTCTAAATGCCTTTTTCTTTCAAACACCAATTTCTTTATGCTACATAATCTTTATATCCTAAGTGTCCTCATTAAATAGAGAAATTTTATTCTGCATGTTTATAAAATTCCACAAACTGGTCCTGAAAATTTGAAAATCAAAGTAATCAACAATTAAGACTAACAAAGAGAAACTTAGCTCAGAATTAATAAAGGTTACCCAGGGAGGAGGGGGAGGGAGGAAGGAAAAATGTTACTTAGGTATTCTCTGAAGGGTTTAGTCCTTGTGTCTTCTGAAAATTGTCATTCAAGACACTTGTATGGATTACCTTAAAGTAATATACATGAATTTAATTCAATTGAAATTATAAAGGGTCTTTTATGTTGGAAAATAATGTGCTACAAAATATATTCAACTCGCTTGTGTTTAGTGAGACATAGTTCCTACTATCATAAACTATCTTGTTAATAGTAGTCAAATCGGACAGATTGATAACCATGCTCCTATTTACTCTAAACTTCCTGTAAACGTTAATAGAATACCTAAAAATTTTAACTATGCAATTGGCTACCAGGATAGAAATTATGTTTCCCAGTATACTTTTTGACTACATTTGACCATGAAATTATGTTTTGTCTAATCAGATGTGAACAGAAGTAATATATGCACTTTCAAGTTCGTATTATTTAAAAAAGTCTCCCTGCCCCCACTTCTGTCCCACATACCATAGATTGGAATATAAGCATAGAGTGTTGGAGTCCACCAGAATTTCCAACATGGGGTAAAAACCAAACTGTAGGGATTAATATTTTCATCTGGGGTTCCTGTAAGAGAAGCCTCGCAGAAAATGATTTAATTCTTGTCTCCATCATTTCAAAGACAGACAAAGCTATACTATTCTAGGTACGTGGGAAGAAAGCTAATTAATTACCACAATGAATACCTTAAAACATTAAGTCTTAAATCTTTCCAGAAAATTGCACCGGGAAGGATGGCTTAAGGATATTGAAGCAAGAAGATAAAAGAAAACTAAAATTCCACAGCAATGTGGCACTCAAAAGGCTTGAAGTTCAAAGAGCTGCAGTGATGTTGGGCAAGTTGGTTTCAATCTGAGAAGATAAATGTGAATACTTTGGGTATTGTCTTTGGCACAATCCTTGAACTAAGGGAAGCCACATGGGCAGAGCAACAACTTCAATCAGGAACAAACTCTAAAGATTTGCCAAGGGGCACTTTTTCCACATGCCTCCTCCCCAGTTTTGTCCCTGGCCCTTTTGGGAAAAATACCTCTCCTATCCATCAACCAAAAATTCAAATTGCCAGTGAGCAAAGAATTGATGGAAAATAATTGTTAGGCCAAATGCATACTAGCAACAGTCTGGTCTGTCTTCTGGGAGACACATATTTCCCTAAGGACAAATAGCTGTAGTTTCCAAAGGAAGGGGTATTAAATTTAAATAATTTTGGCCTAAGACTGTTTCCTTACGCCCAGGGCAGCCTTCCTAATAGTGAACTGTACCCTAGCTTTATGTATAAACAAAACGTAATTTATCCGTAAGAGTATACATTGTAACCAAGTAACTCAGTCTCAACCAATCACAGCCATCAGATTTCAGCCAAACACAGACTGCCAACTGATTGCACAACGTCCATATAAGACAAATGATGACTGCAGCCAATCAGATTGTTTTTGCATATCATTTCCTTTTTTCTGGTTGTAAATATAACCTGCACATATAATGCATGAGGTCTTTTGAACCTTCTTTGCTCTGGAGTGCTGACTGATTCTAGAATTTTTTTCTTGCCAAAGTAAACTTTGTTCATTTTGACTGGCATCAGTTTTCTTTTAACAGGGAATGCTGTATACTTAGTCCTAGTACATTGTGGCTTTTTTATTTTTTTTTTAAGATTTATTTTATTTATTTGAAAGACAGAGTTACAGAGAGAGAGGTCTTCCATCCGATGGTTCACTCCACAAATGGCTGCAGTGGCCAGAGCTGAGCTAGTCTGAAGCCAGGAACCAGGAACTTCTTCCATGTCTCCCAGATGGGTAAATGGGCCCAAAGACTTGGACCATCTTCTACTGCTATCTCAGGCCATAGCCAAGAGCTGGATCGGAAGAGGAGCAGCTGGGACCTGGAACCGGTGCCCATATAGGATGCTAGCGCTTCAGGCCAGGGCTTTAACCGGCTGCGCCACAGCGCCGGCCCCACATTGTTTTTTTTTGTTTTTTTTTTTTTTTTTTTTTTTTTTTTTTTCTCCAATATGGTGACATTACAGAACCAAAATCTTACCTTTGATTTTCCTCCTATAGCTTTTACTAATAGAGTCATGGTATATTTGATGAACTAGCAGTCAGCGGAGCCCTACCTAGGACTGGTACCCAAAGCACAAAGTAATATGTAATTCTTACCATCACTTAGATGGTGGTTGTGGGGTATCAACATAGGTTTTATTGATGAGAAAACTTATATCTGGAAAATTAGAAGTCACACTTGAAGGGCATACTTATTAAGTAATAGTCTGAATCCACAGTGTGTGGTCTTTGAAGTACTGAGTAACAATGGCCTCTATGATAGATTGAATTGTTGGTCCTAATTTTTCACTGTTCCATATTATCCATGCTCTTACAAGTGAGTTTTCAGTTGTGCCCTGCAGGCACCATGTATTTCCTTGCTGTTGACTTTGGATTCAGCTACATGACTTGCTTTGACTCAACAGGATGTGAGGGAAATTCACTGTATGCCTATTCTGAACCTGTTCCTTAATAGGTATCATGATTTCTACTTGCCCTCTGGGCTTTTACCATTTCCACGAGAATAAATATGCTATGGATAGTCACTTGCCCAAGGAGGATGAGATGAATGCTCCTTAGGGAACTGCTTCCTTTTTAGCCTAAGCCCCAGGCTGAGCATATGTGGAGCAGATCTGAGCTCAACATACAGCAAGCAACTAGGGCCAGACTGAGCTCCAGATTGAAATAGAGCAGCCTACCCTTACCAAGCCTAGACCAGTTCTGGCCAATGTGTGGACCATAAATATTGTCTACTTCATCTCCTCTGCATAGCCACATAGCCATTACTTTGGATCCCTACACAGGTCATGCTGTTTTGTATCTCCATGTCTTTGTTCCCTCTTCTTAGAATGCCTTGTCATCTTCTGTCACATTAATTCTAATCATTCTCCAAAATGAAATTAAAACATTACCTCTTCCAGGAAGTTTTCTCTGCCCTCCAGTCTGATTAGATATTCCATTAGATATGTGTACTTGTAGTCTGGCTCTTACCATTCCATGTTAAAACCATCCATTTGCATGTCTGTCTCTCCCACCCACCTCTAAACTTCTTGAGATTAGAGACAGTGATTCACTTATCTTTGATTCTTAGAATCTAGCACAGGACACACTCCATAGGAAACGGACATTAAATGAAAGCATGAAGAATCAAGCAATTATTTTAAACCTTCCCACACTAAGAAATCCATCTACACCTTGCCATTTCTCCAAGAAAAGGCTCTTTTCTCTCAGTAGGAAAGATTTTTTGACTATATATATGGTTCCCTAGAGAGATCTTTGTCTACCAACTATGTTAAGGGTAAGGGCTGTCATTATGTTTTTTTTTTATTATTTAATTGTGGTAAAATACACATAAAACTTTTTAAAAAAGATTTATTTATTTATTTGAAAGAATTAACACAGAGAGAGGAGAGGCAGAGAGAGAGAGAGAGGGGGGTCTTCCATCTGATGGTTCACTCTCCGATTGGCTGCAACGGCCGGAGCTGCGCCGACTGGAGCTGCGCTGATCTGAAGCCAAGAGCCTGGAGCTTCTTCCAGGTCTCCCACGCAGGTGTAGGGCCATCCTCTATTGCTTTCCAGACCATAGCAGAGAGCTGGATGGGAAGTGGAGCAGCCAGGTCTCGAATCTGTGCCCATATGGTATGCCAGCGCTTCAGTCCAGGGCTTTAACCCAGTGTGCTACAGCACTAGTCCCAACACATAAAACTTTAAAAATTATGTGTACAACTCAACAGTATTAAATATGGTTGTGCTGCCATCTTCACCATCTAGCCATAGAGTGTTTTTCATCTTTGAAACACACTAAATAATAACTCCCTATTTTCCTTCCCCACTGCCACTTAGAAGCCACCATTCTATTGTATATTCCTATGGGTTTGACTACTGTAGATATCTCATATAAGTGGAATCAGATAATATTTGTCCTTTTGTGATTGGCTTGCAATTTGATTATTGCCCTCAAGGTTCATCTGTGTAGCACACACCATAATTTCTCACCTTCTAAAGGCTTACTATTCCATTGTATGTATGCACTACTTTTGGTTTATACATTCTTCTGTTGATGGACACTTCCATTGTTTCCACATTTAGACTGTTGCTAGTAATGTTGCATGAACATAGATATACAGTTATCGCTTGGAATCCTTGATGTCAATTCTTTTGGATATACAACCAAAAGGGGATTGCTGGGTCATATGGTCATTCTGGTTTTAATTTTGTGAAGAACCACTATACATTTTTACCATAGTGACTGCATTATTTTACATTGTCACCAACAGTGTAAAACAATTCCAATTTCCTCACATTCTCACAAACACTTGTTATTTAATTCCTTCCTTCCTCCCTTCCTTCCTTCTATCCTTTCTTCTTCTCTCTTAGAGTAGCCATTCTCATGGGTGTGAGGTAGTTGCCACTATATTTGGACTTAATGGCATTTTGTCCATAGAGAATTCTGAAAGGAAGCAGAATAATCAAAATGCATTTGTTTGTTCAACCAGGTCCTAATTGTAATCATTTGCCAAGGTTATAATGAAATCATATAATATGTGTAAAACAAACCTACAAGACCTTTCTCAGCTCGGGCTTCCTGGGAAGCAAACACTAAGATATTAGCATGCACAAAGGTCATACTACGCTAAAGGGATAAATACCTATGTAAAAAAAGGCAGAGGAGTTGGAGGATTAGAAAAGGTAACTGGAAGGGGAATTCTGAAGCTGGAAAGGCTGCTATGGTTTGAATGTGTCCCCCACCAAAGGTCACATATTAAGCTTGGTCCTCAGTGCGACAATGTCAATAGCTAGAGCAACATTTAAGAGGTGAGGCCTAGCAGGAAGTTGCAAGACTGGCTCTTTTTTTTTTTTTTTTTTAAGCAACCTTCTATTTAATGAGTATAAATTTCATGGGTACATCTTTAGGAATACAGTGATTCTTCCCACCATACCCACCCGCCTACCCCTACTCCTTCCCTACTTCCTTCTCCCTCTCCCATTCCCAGTCCCGTTCTCCATTAAGATTCATTTTCAATTAACTTTATATTAACTTTATACACAGAAGACCAAATCTTTACCAAGTAAAGATATCAACTATTTGCACGCACACACACATACACACACACAAAATATAAAAAACTGTTGAGAACAAGTTTTACAGTTAAATCTCATAGTACAACTCATATAGGACAGAGGTCCTGCATGGGGAGTAAGTGCATAGTGACTCCTGCTGTTAATTTAACAATTAACACTCTTATGTATGATGTCAGTGATCACCCAAGGCTCTTGCCATGAGTTGCCTGGCCTATGGAAGCCTTTTGAGACCACCGTCTCAATTTTTAGGCAGGGCCAAAGGCAAAGTGGCAGTTCTCTCCTCCCTTCAGAGAAAAGTGCCTCCTTCTTTGATGGCTCCTTGTTTCCACTGGGGTTGCATTCATGCAGATCCTTCATGTAGGACTTTTTTCTTGGCCACAGTAAGACTAGCTCTTTCCTGTCTCACTATGTGATCTTTCCCTCTGATATGCACTCTGCCATTATGATATCATCTGCCATGAAATCCTCACCAGAGCCAGCGCAATGCCCTTGAACCTCCAAAAACTGAGCTAAATAAATCTCTTTTATTATAACTTACCCAGCCTCAGACATTTCATTATAGTAACAGAAAATGGACTACTATAGTATTCCTCACTTTTGAGCCAGCCAAAGCCAGGAGCCAACAGCTCCATGTGGCTAGAAGAGGCCTGAACACTTCGGTCATAATTCTCTGCCTTTCCAGGCACATTAGCAGGGAGCTGGATTGGAAGTGGAGCAGCTGGGACTAGAACTGGTGCCCGTATAGTATGCCAGCATTATAGGTGGAGGCTTAACCTGCTGCATGGGGGCAGTGCTGGCCCCTACTGATACTGCTAATCAGTGATGTGTTCCACTAGGCCTGCTGGGTTTTGTGGTCCAATGGCAGGTCTTAATTTACTGAAGGCCAGATCTACCAAGGAATCTCTTCTTGCTCTGCATCCCACCCCAACCTGGCGGCATGTTTTGTCTTCTAGTATATGAATTATAGAATCTCCATGTATAGAAATATTTGGCTTCAAGGAACCAAAGAGGACCAGCAAGCATTGTGCTTTATTCTTTGTGATGGGAGGTACAAGATACGGTAGTTTGTCTTTTACTTGGGAAGGATGTTCCAGCAGATACCTAAGCACTTCACTGATGTAGTGGGTGCCTTTATCTATCTTAGTAGGGATTATTTCTCATTGTCTGGAGCTCCTGTATCTTATCTCTGTGAGGCACTGTTCACTCATCTATTCCAGTCAGCAACATGTGGTCAGTGTAGTGGACCAATGTAATGTTCCTTTGGATGTCCAGCTGGCTCAAGTTTCATTATGACAGGGAATAGCAGAAGTTAAATAGTCCTGGGCAAGACCATCTATTCTGTGGCTGGTGCTGTGGCACAGTAGGTTAATCCTCTGCCTGCAGTGCTAGCATCCCATATGGGTGCTGGTTCTAGTCCCAGAAGCTCCTCTTCTGATCCATCTCTCTGCTAGGCCTGGGAAAGCAGTGGAAGATGGTACAAGTGCTTGGGCCCCTGTACCCATGTGGGAGACCCAGAAGAAGCTCCTGGCTCCTGGTTTTGGATCAAGCCCAGCTTCTGCCATTGTGGCCATTATGGGGAGTGAACCAGTAGATGGAAGACCTTTCTCTGCCTCTACCTCTCTGTAACACTGCCTTTTAAATAAGTAAATAAACAAATCTTTTAAAAAAGACTATTTATGTGAATGTGATTTATTTCAGATCCTCTTTTATAATGTGGATGAAAGAAAATATATTTATCACATTAATAGCAGTGTACCATGTGTGGGGCCATGTTAGTCTTCTCTAGTTAGGTACCATATGGAACAGTGTCTTCAATGGGGACTGCTATTAGGTAGAATTTATGAGTACACACTCATCCTCTAACTGCATTTAAGGGTTTTTTGTTTTTACAATTTAATTATTTGAAAGGCAGAGTCTCTCTCTCTCTCTCTCACACACACACACACACAGAGAGAGAGAGAGAGAGAGAGAGAGAGAGAGATTCCATCCACTGGTTCACTCCCCAAATGGCTTCAGTAGGCAGGGCTGGGCCAGATCAAAGCCAGGAACCTGGAACTCCACCCAGTTCTCCCACATGAATACAGGACCTCAAGTACATAGGCCATCCTCTGCTGCTCTCCCAGGTGTGTTATCATAGAGCTGGATCAGAAGTGGAGTAGTTGGGACTCAAACTGGTGCTCACATGAGATACTGGTGTTGCAGGCAACAGCTTAACCTGTTGTGGTCAATGCCAGCCCCTGCATTCAAGTTTTTAGGGGACATGACTGATAAATGAAATGGGGAATAGGGACCATCATCCTTGCTTCTTATAAATCATAAAGTATCATTCTGACCCTATGCTTTACACATTGTGATAATTGTACTTCCTTCTTCAGACATGTAATCACTATTGCCTGGTCTCTATTACCAGCTTGGGATTCGTCTTAGGGAGCTCAGTTCTGTAACAGCATTTCCAACCATCAGATCTTGCCCACAGAGAGTAACTTCTGAGTTTCACATAAGAGAGTCCTTTTATCACTCTCTGACACAAATGCTTCCTTACTGCTTTGATAAATGGAGGGTTCAGGTGTCTATAGGACCCTCTCATGGTTGGTTGGCAGGCTTTATAGCCATAGATGATCTATTTTGTATGCCCACATCCCTGAAGCATTTGATCATTTCCTAGTCATCTGGCCTTGGAAGTTCTGGCATTTGTACTACCTTTACCTAGTGGACATCACTTTCTCCAGGTTTCCCAATGAGTCCATTTAGGAACATGTTAGTGTCATCTCCTGAGGTCCTTGCCAGTTGATATCATGCAAATTCTCCTATCAAACCATATGTTCCACCACCCTTGATCTTCCACCTTCAGGGACAGGCTCACAATGTTTTCTGAACTCCTGCTGATGCACAGTTAGCTAGATCCTGTAGAAACTTTGGATTATAATCTTCCTTATCAGACATAGCAGAGCCCCAACCAGGTTCTTGGCCTTTGTATATTAGACTAGCTAGACTGAGCACTGTGCCTTCTTTGAAACTCTGTTTTAATGATTAAGAACAGTTGTTAGCTTCCTCTGCTTTTCTGTGCAGGAGATGAAAGCCTCTTTATGCACCACTGAAGAAGTTCTGTAGCATTCATGCTTAGCTTTTTAACTGTACATAAATCACTCTCATCTACTGTTGATTGCCTCAGTACTGCCACTGAATTCCAATGTCTTTATAAGTTTGACTGTCTCTGTATTTTTCTAATGGATCACACCCTCTTCCTGTGTTGAAAAGTAAAGAAGTTTTCAATGAATGAAGCAACCCTATAACAAAGGAAATTCTGGAAGAGGTCTACCAACTGAGTGCTGATTGTCTTGCTGGCAGTACTCCCAGAAGCTAGGGAAAGAAAGACACAGGGGCATGAAGCACTGTGTGATGCTGGAGGACTATGAGCAATTCAGAATTGAAACTAGAGCTGGATCCATACAAGTAGTGGTTAGCACTAGAGTCAACACTCTTGTCTTCTGATTGTTAATCCAATTACTATTCTACTCTAACAAGCTACCTTTGTGTGGCTAAAAAGGCTTTCCTCCTTGCTATAAGGAAAAGCCTGGTCCTCCTTTCTGCTTCCAATATTTCTGCCCCTTATCACAAGAAAGAGAAGTGCAAAAGGGGAATCTGGTAGGATGCTCAGAGCTCAGGCCTTATTCCAGCATTTTGGAGATTTTTTTCAATGTCATTCAATGATGCTTCTTTGGTGCTCTCTACTCCCTGACACCTAATCTTCATGGGTTCCTGTACCAGCCAGCCCTGCAGGGAGCCAAGAATGGTGCCATTGACTATTGACTATTTCTTCATCTTCTGTCTCCCGAGAGGCAGAGTACATGCGGAAGCTTGACCTTCCTTTTCCAGGATTCATCACCAGTCCTCCAAGGACTAATTGAACTTATTGATGTGTTTGAGGGAAGTTATTTTTTATCGTATAAGCAATAAATTCCTTTTAGGGTAAAATTTATACTTTTGTACAAGGATAAAAAATGAAGCATGCATAATGGAATACAACAAAGTAATAAGAATGAGTCTTACATAACTATCTATGATAACATGAGTGAATCTCTCAAAAATACTTCCCATTTAAAAATTGAATTGTGGTTAAAAAAAACCCTATGACATACAATTTACCATCTTAATCATCTTTTAATTGTAAAAGTTAGTAATGTGAAGTATTTTCACCTCATTGTGCAACAGACTTCCAGCTCTTTTCATGTTGCAAAACTGAAACTCCCTGCTCATTCAACAACTTTGCATTTCCCCTTTACCTCAGCCCCAGCAACCACCAATCTATTTTTTATTATTACAAAGTTTGGTTACTTTACATACCTTATATAAGTGGGATCATACAGCATTCATCTTTTTATAACTGGTTTATTATACTTATGTAAGATCAAGGTCCATCCATGTAGCATGTGACAGAATTTCTTTTCTTTTCAGGGCTGGATAATATGCCATAGTATGTATATAACATATTTTGTTTTTCATTCATCCATCTGTAGATGGGTCTTTGGGTTCCTTCCATCTCTTAGTTACTACAAATAGGTTGCTGTGAACATGAATGTGCAAATATCTCATTAAGACATACTTTCAATTCTTTTGGGCATGTGACTACTGGACCATATGGTAATACTATTTATATTGTTTGGAGAAACAACCATACTGTGTTTCCATAGTAGCTGTACCATTTAACAATCCCACCATCAGCAGACAAAAATCTTGATTTCTCCACATCTTTACATTTGTTTTTTTTTTTTTTTTAAGATTTATTGATTTGAAAGAGTGACAAAGAGAGCAGGAGAGACAGAGATCTATTCCATCCAGGTTTCCCAAATGCCTGAAATAGGCAGGGATAAGCCAGATCAAAACCAGGAGCCAGGAATTCCATCTGGAGTTCCAACATGGGTGGCAGGAACCCAAGTACTTGAACCATTATCCACTGCTTCCCAGGCATTCAGCAGGAAGCTGGACCAGAACCATGGAGTAGCCAGGACTTGAACTAGGCTCCCCAATATGGCATGTGAACATCCTAAGCAGCAGGGCAATTTTCTGTGCCACAATGCCTTCCCCTATATTTTTTCTTTCCTTTTTCTTTTGATAGTCATTTTAATGATTATGAGGTAGAATCTGATTGTGGTTTTGATTTTTATTTCTCTAGTGATTAGTGATGTTGAACATCTTCATATTCTTGGACAATTGCATATCATCTATGGGGAAATTTCAATTAAGTCTTTGCCTAATTAAAAAAACCTTTTTGTTGTTGTTGAGTTATGGAGTTCCTTATATAATGCACATTATCTCATAATTCCATTTTGCCATGAACTTTCTGAAGCTCCTTTATAGTCTGGTTTTTAATATCTTTTCAGATGTATGCTTAATAGGTATTTTCTCCTATTCTATAGGGAGAAATTTTTATACTGCTAATTATGTAGTTTAATGCCTAGAAGTTTCTAAGTTTGATGGATCCATCCTTTTGCTATTTATGCATTTGTTGCCTGTGCTTTTAGTGTCCTGTCCAAGAAAGCACAAAGCCCAGTGTCATGAAGATTTCCCCTTTTGTTTTCTTCAAGGAGTTTCTTAATTTTACATCTTCTGTTTAGTTCCTTAATAAATTTTGAGGTAATTTTGGATATAGTGAAAGGTGAGAGGCCAACTTCATTCTTTCGCATGTGTAAATAGAGTTTCCCCAAGATGATTTTTGGAAGGACTGTCCTTCTTCCATTGAATAGTCTTGGTACCTTTCTTAAAGATCACTTGGAGGATCTGCGCTGTGGCATAGCAGGTAAAGCCGCTGCTTGTAGTGCTGGCATCCCATATTTGCACCGGTTCAAGTCCTGGCTGCTCCACTTCTGATCCAGTTCTCTGCTATGTCCTGGGAAAGGAGTGGAGGATGACCCAAGTCCTTGGGCCCCTGCACCTATGTGGGAAACCCAGAAGAAGCTCCTGGCTCCTGGCTGCAGATTGGTGTAGCTCTGGCCGTTGTGGCCAATTGGAGAGTGAACCAGCAGATGGAACACCCTCCCCCACCCCCCCACCCTCGCCTCTCCTCTCTCTATGTAACTCTTTCAAATAAATAAATAAATCTTTAAAAAGAAAAACAATCACTTGACTATATATACAAGGGTTTATTTCTGGGCTCTTTGTTCTCCTGGGCGCTTCAGTTTATTCTGTTGGTCTACCTTTATGCTATTAAAGTTATTTTTGACCTAAAGAATTCAGGCACAAAGTAACACTATATGATTCTATTTATATAAAGTTCAAAAAAATGAAATTTGACCTATGGTATTAAAAGTTGGGCTAGGGGGCTAGGGATAGGCAATATGAAGAGGCCTTTGAGAGATATTGGTAATATTATGTTTCTTGATATACCTGCTAATTATATGTGTGTGTTTACTTTGTGAAAATCCATTGAGTTATTTACAAACATTTAGCACTGTAAGTACTACCAGAATCTTTGTGGTACCTAACACAATCTTAGTTAAAACCTGTTACATATCAACAGAGAAATATGATCAAAGCCCATTTCATATTATGGGTATGTGTGTGTATGTGTCTTTTCCCACTGGATCACAATTAGTAGAAAATAAATATCTCAGTGAAAGTTTAGCCATTCACATTCTGGTAAACTTCTTTTCTCACATAACTGGGACAGTAGTTAGAGATGAGCAATGAAAGAGTAAAAGCAATGCATATATATATATAGAGAGAGAGAGAGAAAGAAAAAGAAAGAGAGAAAGAGAGAGAGAGAGAGAGAGAGACTCTTCCATCCCCAGAGATCATCATCTTTCTCCAGGTGGCTGCAGCAGCCAGCACTGAGCCAGGCTGATGCTAGGAACCAGGAGCTTCATCTGGGTCTTCCTCATGGGTGGCAGGGGCCCAACGATCTTCCGCTGCTTTTTCCCAGGCCATTAGGAGGGAGGGGGTGGAGCAACTGGGACATGAATCATCACCCATATGAGGTGCTTGCATTGCAGGCAGTGGCTTTACCTGCTAAGCCACAGCACCAGCCCCTACTTCCTATTATATTTTAGGTGGATTAAGGTGCCATTGACTTATGTTAGCTTAGAGATAGGCTTTGACTACAATACTTTTCTTAATTATAATATTCTGGTCATATCAACTTTGACAAGAAAGTACTTTCCTGTAATTCTAAGCTAAGCAGAATAACTGGAAAAATAAGAGATCATCAGGTAGTTCTGTTGGTCCATATAAAAGGAAACAGAAGGTATAGAACTCCCTAACCTGTGAGCCTTGGCAGGCTGGGCCCTGGTAATGAATTACATGACTGTGAAGGCACGGATTCTACTTGACCATCGCAGTAGTCCACCTTGGCTAGTACTGAAATCACTGTACTGATGACCTCCTGCAATGAGATGCCACAAACTTCATCCCACTGACCCTTACAGATACCATATTCTTTTTGTGTAGTGACATGAAAAGAGTTGGAAATTTAGCAACAGAAAGAGATAATTATAAGGGGCCCCATCAGAGAGAAGAGTGACATATGTAAACAAAGAATTACTCCTAAATCCTGACAAAACTTCAGGTTCCTGAGATGTGCAAGAGGAACACTGGTGCCTGAAAATTCTCCTGGCCTGCTTGTCCTCTGGAAAGTGCATGAGCATTAAGATGGTCTCACACTCCACTTGGTCACTGCTACCTCCTGTCTCTGGGTAGGTCAGATTGGATGATAAATTATAGGTTACCCCACTAAGTTTCTCTTCCAGTTCCCCAGAGGAACATATGTTAAGATTTAAAGACCATTTTTATAAACCAAGGGGTGCCTGAATTATGTCCTGTTTCTTTTTCTCTGCTTAAAAATTGTAAATCTTTATAGGATTACCTATTATGGGCCACACATTATATTAGGCATTGTGACATATATTATCTCAATTGTCATCAGAATACCATGTGGGTACTTAAAATTTATTTATTTTATTTATTTCAGAGAGAAAAAGAGACAGAGACAGAGAGATATCTTTCATCTGCTGGTTCATTCTCTAAATGCCTACAACATCTGGGGCTGGGCAGGCTGAAGTCAGGAGTGAGAACTCAATCCAGGTCTCCCATGTGAGTGGTAGGTATTTAATTACTTGAGCCATCACCTGCTGCCTTCCAGGGTGTGTATTAGTAGAAAGCTGGAATCAGGAATGGAAACTGGAATACAAACCTATGTACTGTGATATGAATGTGTGTATTTTAATAATTGTGCCACATGCCTGCCCTCATGTGAGATGTTTTCATTGTACCTCCTCCTTACTTTTTTAAGAGATAAGAAAATTGAAAGGCTAGAGAATTTAATTTGGCTAGAAATGACAAGTAAGATAATGAACTAAAGCCCAAGCCCTGGCCTTGTTTCTGAGCCCATCCTTGAAATAAAGGTTTCATCTCTGGGTGAGCAGTGCCTTGCGTTGCTTCCCTTCCCTGAGGTATGCACCCCTACCTCCTGAAACCAGGCCTCGTTTCTAGGCTCACTCCTTGCCAGACTTCCCCTTTGCCTACCGGGCTCCCTCCACAGTTGTCTGTACTTTTTCTTCATCTCTCTCCTGTTTCCACTCACTAGCATCTCTTACCTGGGTGACCAATCCACTCAGCAAAGGCAGTTCGAGCAAACTCTCTAAATTGCCAACCTCACTGTGCCACCCACTTGCTTAAGCCAGTCCAGTGCTTCCCAGGAGGATAAAGTTCTAACCTCTTAACAAGGTTTACCAAACCCTTCCGGGGCCAGCGTTGTGGCATAGTGGGTAGAGCCACCACCCATGATGCCAGCATCCCATATGGGCAGGGGTTTGTGTTCCAGCTGCTCCACTTCTGATCCAGCTCTCTGATAAGGGCTTGGGAAAGCAGCAGCAGATGGCCCCAGTGCTTGGAAACCTGCCACCCATGTCAGAGACCTGGATGAAGTTCCTGGCTCCTGGCTTTGGCCTGGCCCAACCCTGCACCCATCTAGGGAGTAAAACCAGCTGATGGAAGATATCCTTCTCTCTGTCCCTCTCTGTAACTCTTTCAAAATAAATACATTATTCTTGAAAAACAAAGCCCTTCTTTTCAAATGCACACTTTAGCCCTACTAAACTTTCTCTCTCTTCCTTGTCCAACCTCCACCTCCTCTGTCCTTACCCATTGTTGCCCCATACACATTGCCATCTCCCAAACTTGTATTCGCTCAGTTGAGATCACTGGGAAGTACCTGGCTTTGTGGGTCCCTCTCTGCCCCACCAATCTCCATGCCCTTCCCGCAGTGTGCTGGAGCCGGCTGGTACGGGCTCTCAGTACTTCTCAACTCCAGCATGGTACCACGTTGTGTGATGTCACATTGGCATCTTGAAATTGGCCATGCTTAAATATTTATACCACAGAAATCAGCAAGTGGTAAAGAGAGGGTTATTTTTAGTTGGTTAGTAAACATTTACACCAGAACACCAATCTGCCCCGATAATTTTATAACACACTGAATATAATTTATTTCTTTATTTGTTCATTGAATGTATTTACTGATTGATTGCTACATCTGTACTAGGTGCTGGGCATATAAATGAGGGCAAATAAGAGAGTTCTTGCTATTACAGGGCTTATAATAAAGAAGGGGAGACAAACCTTAGTCAAATAGTCACACCAATGCAATATAAACTAATAGTTATCATTAAGGACTAAAAATGTATAATGGGATATTTGACCTAGTCTAGGAAAGTTTTCCTGAACTAAAATCCAAAGGATTATCTTGAGTTCAGGAAGGACAAGGTAAGGAAACAGCAGTCCAAGCCAAAAGAACAACATATGCTGTGGACAGAGGGAATGGGATTCCCTCAAGCAAGGAACGAAAACAAGTGTGGCTAGAAGACAGCGAGAGAGCTAGGGGTTTTGCACAGCATTTTGCAGGTTCTACTAAGGAGACTGGCCTTTATCCTAGGAATAGTGGGAAGCTGTTAAATGTTTAGGCAGGAAGAACACACAACGTAGAAAAAATCAGCACAGAAAGGTGGTTCAGAAACAGACACTAGATCTAGGTTTCCTGGCTTGAAATTCTGGCTCTGCTAGTAATAGTAAGTTGCTAGCAACTCACTAGGAAGCTTTCTGTGCCCCCTTTTCCTCTTTGTGAGGTTATAATGCTTTTAGAACATCAGGCACATCATAAATGCTATAGAAGTGTTTGTTCAATTAAATAAATTAAAAAAAAAAAACCTTTGGTTAGATAACTCTGGGTGTAGTGAGTGACCTAGGGTCTGATAGGGTATGCAGATGTAAAATAATGATAGCATTAGTAAGTGCAAAGGATATTGATAACCCAAGGATGATAGTGAACTCAGCTTCCTGTGTGGGTGGAGTCATGGACATAAAGGATGTTCCAGTTGGGAGATGACAGTGCCAAGAGCCATGGAAATACAGAAATGTCACAGTAGCAGAAGCTTACAGCTTTGGAAACAGCTTGAATGGATTAGACATGAGTGTAAACCAAAGGGTTTTCTGTTATACTAGAGGAAGTTTCAGTGAGAAGGGCCCAGCATGATGGCCAATGACTGCATAGGTTCCAGAATCAAGGCCACTCAGTTTAGAACCCTGCCTTTGCACCTCACTAGTTGTGGGACTTGATTTTGCTAATCCTCATAATCCTCAACTGCCTCATCTGTAAAGTGGAAATAATTATAACATTTAGTGTATACGATTGATAAAAATCCAGTTAATCTATCTAAAGTCTCAGCAAAGAGGACTCAATAAATATTAAACTCTTAGGCGACAGGAATTGTGGCATAGCAAGTCAAGCCGCCATTTGGTATGTTGCACACCACACTGGATGCCTGGGTTCAAGTCCCACTTCTGCTTCTGATCCAGCTTCCTAATATGTACTCTGGGAGGCAGTAGATGATGGATGAAGTAATTGCGTCCCTATCACCCAGATTGAGTTCTAGCCCCTGGCTTCAGCCTGGCCCCATCCTGGCTGCTATAGGCAGTTGAGGAGTGAACCGGAAGATATAGTCTCTGCTTCTTTCTCTCTCTTTTTCATATATACACATTCTGATGAAAATAAACATAAACAAACATAATGTTCCACTATTATTATCACATTAGGAATTTCACAAAAACAAGGCCCAGAGATCAAAAGGCCTTTGAACATACATAAAAAATAGTAAGTCAGTTTAACCTGAAGTCTGCTCATCAGTGCTAACCTAGGAACCTTCCTTTTATTGGCCCATGCTGTGCTAAGTACAGAAATTGAGAGTAAGTTTTTAGAAATTTAAAAAACAAATCAGAAGAGAATTTTATATTTGTTGCACATTTGTATACTTAAGAAAAACTGGGGTTTATAGTTTGTCTTTTTTCATTTAAGTTGGCATGCTTTTAATTGTAAATAACCATCTATGTCAGATTAGAAATAATAAAATACGGCCCTTTACTCCAAAAAAATCCCTAAATGGGGCTGGATAGGGCATGTTGGAGAGGAGCCTGGAAAGATAGGCCGGGGCCATGGTGGGGACCCTTGATTGCTTTATGGAATGGACAGTATTCGGTAGGCAACTAGGCAAGCAAAAATTTACAGTGGTTGTTACCTATGTTCGGCGGACACAGGTGAGTGGACTTTGCCTGTTTTCCGTCATTTTTTTTTTTTTTAGTGAGCATGTGATTTTTCTTTTTCTTTCTTTTTTTTTTTTTTTAATGAAAAGTGTTTAGTATATGTTTGGTTAAGAATTGCTCCATGTTTCACAAACACAACATCTGTTAAACGCTGTTAAAAAAAAAGCCATTAAACTTGGGCAAACGTCACACATGGAAAATACGTGAGCACATACTGCAGACCAGAGAGTGACTTGTGGACAAAAGCTGTGAGTTTCTGCCTTCTTGGGCACCCAACCAACTCATAAAAGAACGCGAAGAAGTTCTCATCTCCTGGTTTGCCTTCCAACAATACCGCATCCAGCACTGCCTGCAATGGGCAGGTCAGGATCCTAAGGGTTTAATCGGGGCCTCCTGGTGAGAGGCGAGCCGCAGCTCCCAAGGGTGGAGTAGCCATAGTTAGCCAGTTTGGAAACAGACACAAACCTTTCAAGTTGGCGCGTCAGCCCCGACCTGCGCAGCCACCCTCTGAACCACAGGACACCTAGGCCCGAGTCCGGCGCGGCCCTGTGCCCCCGCGCGGGCCTGCCCTGAGCCCACAGCTTCAGAACAGCCCTCCGCCCAGGCCCGGAAGGCGACGGTGGACTGGGCGCCACGCCCGCGAGCCTATCCCCGCCGCGGCCCCAAGTGCCCATGCCCCTGGTGTAACCCTCAATTTCTATCACAACTCAGAGAAGCTGAGGAGCCCATCCGGCCCAGTCTGTGGCCTTGAGGTTGCCAGAGTCCAGGCGAGACCCGCAGGGGCTCTGCAGGTGGGACCCAGGCCTCTGCGCCCGCGTCCCCCGGCCCCGAGGCCGGGCCTTTCCCGTCCCGCCTCTCGACCCACAGTGCCGGGGGGCAGGGCCGCAGTCACGAGACGGCGCCTCGCCCGGGGTGTGGTCGCCGCCGGCACTTTAAGGCCGGCCTCGAGCCTGGCCCCGAGCGCCGCCGCCGCCTCCGCCGCTGGAGCCTCCGGACAAGGTGCGTTCGCCGCTCGCCTGGCCCGGCCCGAGTGCGTTAGGCCGAGGCCGTGCTCCTCCCGGCCGGCGGTTAGGCTGGCGGGCTGAGGCCGGGGCCGCCCCGGGGGAGGGGCGGCTGTCCAACGGCGCTCATTCGTAGGAGCGACTGAAGGGCGGGTCTGGGGAGCCCGGGCCGCGGCCCTGCCCCTTCTGTGACACTGAGGCTCCGGGCCTAGAAATGGGACCCGGGGCAGGGGTGGTGCTGGAGGAGGGGGGTAGGGGGCGGCCTATAGTGCCCCCAGCCCCAAGGCCCAGCGCCGAGTCCCAGGGAGCTTCTCTGTCCCGCCTGTGGAATATTCGTGGCTCGCCCGAGCGTCTAGGGTGTTTTATGGGGGCATTTTTTTGAGGCCTCTTTCTCATTTTGCCTGGTACTTCCTTTTTGGTGTGCGGCGAGGCCCCACTACTAGACTTTTAAGTCGCATTGGAGCCCAGCCGGGTCAGACTTGTGTATTCAATAAGTAATTGAATGAGTGAGAACCTGTGGAATAAAACTGAATGCATTAACCAGTGAGTAAAGGATTGAGTGTGTAAGAAATACGAAGAGCTGAATGAACCCATCTGTGAATGGATAGCGATACTCCTGCGGTGGAGGCAGCGGACACACAGGCTTTCAACTCTTGCTTTCTGATAGTTTACCAAAAAGTTGCATTAACAAAAAAAATCCCACCTTTTAAAAGAGTTATCCTGACTATGATTTCTTAAAAGAAGTTGTTAAAATCAATCACCAGAAACAACCCTTGGTATTCCCACTTTAAGTGGATTTTGATATCTGCGTTTGCTTAAAATATGCGTAGGTTTTTTCTTGCTCATGTTTTGTGCTTTTCTACTTTGCACTTTTAGAGAATCATTGCCACCGTAATATATTAGGTATGACTCTTGACTTGTTTGTAGAATCAGGCATTTCTCTTGAATTACAGATCGTGAAAAATCTTGTTTTCCTGAGACGGTGCTGGCTGATTTTGGGGTAGAAGAAGCCAGAATGTGGCCCAGAGAGGAAAAGAGACATTTATCTGTGTGGACATATAGATTAAGACTGATGTAACATACTTGGTCACTGCAGAAGCTTTAGGCTTTTTGGACCCAGATTCCAGAAAAGCTGGATGACCTTGGACTTGTCACTTGATATTTTTGGGTTTTAATTTGAGCTTCATGAGTTAAACTTCTGGGATTCTTTCTTATCAGAGTTAAAGGAGGGGAAACAGCAGATGATTTCATAGAGTTCTGCTTACTTCACTGCTCAGGCTCAGCTTGGGACTATGTGGAGTTTAGTCTCTTCCTTGTTCTCTGCCAATTCTAGCTCTTTTACCTTCCTATTCACTTCTGCAGCAATGGGACCTGGGAGCTCAAGATAAGAAGAGAAGACCTTAGGCTGGTGGGGAGAAGAAGGGGCAAGAGTTTCTTCTACCTTGTCATAGGCTTCCAGTTCTGGGTCTAACTTGTTAACAGTGCAACTCATTCAGACAATGCCATGTATTTTCAGTACATCCAGGGAAGTGAGCCACTGGTGATTGACATGCCTCTTTAATTAGTTACCATAGATCATGATATGGAACTGGGAGTACCTGGGAGATTTTTTAATAGTACTTAAAAAGTCATTTACATATGTATTGAAAATATTTCTTGCATGCTAATGTTCTTAGAAAAAAATATTTAACAAACACAAAACCCCAAATGTGTTGAATAAAACAGAATGAACATTACCAACTTCAGTTATTTCAGGTCTGTTGGGAAGTGTGGATCAAATGCATTACTTGGTGAAACAGGCTGACTTTCTTAGACTCTTTTCATGAGGAGCTGATTATGGGGCCATGTGTCATTAAGGCATGAGATGTAATAGAGTAGATATTTATAGGGCACTGACCATCACCATGCAGTATTATATTTAATCTTTTTTAACTTATATTGCTCTCATTTAATTATCACTAAAAACGTAAGGGATAGATACAATCGGAATTCCTATTTGGCCTTCCTAAATAGAAACAGTGCTTGGAAAATGGGAAAATAAGGATTCAAAACACAAGCAGAGAGGCAGGGTTTCTCCTAGAGACACAGAGGATCCTTGCTAGGAGTCTGTGTGACGTTAAAGGCTGTGACCCATGTGTGTGTTCCAGGATATATATATATATATATGTAAATTCTAGGGCACTGTGGGTAAGTGAGTTTAGAAGAGGAGTTGGAATTCTAGTAGGTGCTGATATATATATATATATATATTTTTTTTGACAGGCAGAGTGGATAGTGAGAGAGAGAGACAGAGAGAAAGGTCTTCCTTTTGCTGTTGGTTCACCCTCCAATGGCCGCCACGGCTGGAGCGCTGCGGCCGGCGCACCGTGCTGATCCGATGGCAGGAGCCAGGTGCTTCTCCTGTTCTCCCATGGGGTGCAGGGCCCAAGCACTTGGGCCATCCTCCACTGCCTTCCTGGGCCACAGCAGAGAGCTGGCCTGGAAGAGGGGCAATCGGGACAGAATCTGGCGCTCCGACTGGGACTAGAACCCGGTGTGCCGGTGCCGCTAGGTGGAGGATTAGCCTATTGAGCCGCGGGGCCGGCCTATTTTGACCTAGATGCTCTTGCTCCCTAATTTTAAAATATTAAGATTTAACAATTTAGGGAGTACAAAATGGGTGGCAATGAGAGCTGTCGTAACTGAGTGTTTCTTAAGGATTCTGAACCACAAGTACTAAGAAATGCAGTTTCTTGAACTGGCTTTGTGTAAGTAAGACACTATCGTCCAGCCTCCTTCTTTATAAGGAGGGCAGCTCCCTGTGCAAAGTACAATGCCTGCATCTCTGTAATCCAGGGGCAAGAATGCAAGATGGGTTTGAGGACTCTTGCAGTTAATTGACAGGAGCAAAAGAGGAAAAGAGGGGCCCAAAAAATAATTGTCAGGCAGGTTTAGCCTCACAGAATGCAGAGACCAATTGTGGTTGCCTGAAAAACTGAGAGCTGATGCCAGTTTGATTTAGCTCAAGAGGCTGAAACTTTCTGCCCTGAAGGCTGGTTTGATGGAATAGACCTTCCCATTGCTGGAATATTATGAAAAAAACATTAAAGCAACAATTTTTATTACTTGCCCTGGAGCTAGAGCTTTAAAATGTACTTTCTTCTCCCCTCTACCCTCCCTAAACCACTTAGCTTTTAAAAACAAACCACCCATTCATTGGTTTGCTGCAGTTAGATTATTAGTCCTTTCTGTGTTCCTGGGCCCATGTCTTTAATGCACTGAAATAGGAGGACTTCTAGGTCTCTGGAATTTTTTTAAAATTATTGTTTTATTCAGAAAACATTAATTTCAATGACCACTTATTGAGTGGCATGTACCATGTGCCAGATAAAGATGAATGAGAGACAGCAGTTAAGTAGGAGAGTCCCCACCACAAAGAACTGTGCCGCAGGTGATATAGAAGTAGTGGCCTCTCGCTCTCCCAGTGAGAGTTGAGGAAGAACAGGTGAATTCTGAGTTGTGTTTTGATACCTAAAGGCTAAGAGGAAAGAGAAGAGAATTCCAAACAGAGATAACTGCAAGGGTGAGGGAAAGCAGGTGAGTATGACTCTGGCATTCCCAGGGAGGAGGAACAGGTTCACTGAGGCCGTGGTGAGATATCTGGTGAGGCAGGAGCCAGACGGTGAAGGTCCTTGAGTGCCATGTTATTTCAGCTTTATCACAGCAGAGAGAATCATGTTTAGTGTTTGGAAGCTGAATTTTAAGCAGAGCAGCCGTATGATTGGATTTCCCTTAGAAAACAGCTCAAGCAATAATGTTTTGGAGGAGTTGGAGAGGGTAGAGCCAGAAGGGCAGCAGAAAATGAGGATGCTGTTGCTGTAGTCCAGATGAGACAGGACAGGGCTCTCAACCAGGATGCATTTGAGAGGTTTTAGAAAATACGGCAGGATTTAATGACAAGTTGGCTATGAGAAATAGGTTGAAAATACTTTTGAGGTTCTGGAATTACTTAACTGGCCGAATGAAGATGCCACTAATGAGGATGATGAGAATATGATGTGGAAGAGGTTTGGGGAGAAGACAGTAAGTAGAGGTAGCTGAAATAGCAGCTGGGGATCCCCGGGATCTTGCCTTGATGTTAGCTGTGCTAAGATGTCTCATTGTTGAGACTCTGCCAAACATTATGACAGGTCCTCAGTCTAAAAAGACACATCAATTTAATAAGTCAATTAGAATTGAAAACCCTCACTTAACTTGGATAATGACTGATACATCAGTTTTTCAGGTGAGTTCTTAGAACTCTGATCCTTATGTAAGTTTTAGTGAATATAAAAAGGTTGGAGACTCAAACAGTGAGGGGTTATTATATGGCACCAAGAGAAACTGAAGTTGAGAAACAGACAGGAGTAGTTCGAAGAAACAATGATAGGGAAATGATAGGAGTGCAACACAAAGGATTGCTAAGGACACGGGTATAGGCTGATTTGGAATACAAAGAAGAAATTTGAGCTGACTTCCAAATAACTAGTTCTTTAATGGTATGGATATCACAAGCTTTGAATGTTCATCATACTCATTTTGTTACGAAAAAACAAACAGGAGATTGTTTAGAGGTATGGGTGCTGGGCAGAGGGCTTTATTTTGTTTTGCAAAGTGTTGGGAAACTTTGTGTCGCTCCCCCTCTTCGTGGAGGAACGACACAGGACCCTGCGCTGTTCTTTGGTCTGCTCGGCCCTTCCCGGGTTTGCTGCTGGTTCTTCCCGGGTTGGCTACCGTCCCTTCCACCTCCGTGGAAGGGCGGTTCCCCCTGCCACTTTCCCCACTTCCGCGGGGGAGCGGCACACCGCCGGCCGGCTCTCTCGGGGGCTGCACAGGTGTTCCTTCAGATAGATGTTCCCCTTAGATGTTCCTGGTGCATGTTGTCTCGCTCCTCCTTTATAGTCCTCTCCCACCAATCCCAACTCGGCTGCCCACACGCCAAGTACGCTGCTCTCCTCCAATCAGGAGCAGGATCAGCTCCTGGAGGTCATCACTCAAGTTGGCAAGAGGCAGCTGCGTAGAAGCTGTTTCCTCCTCTCCCAGCGCCATATTGTGGGAGAGCAGATGCATAGAATAAGTCTTAATTCCAGTAACTTAGTCTAGTCCGAGTTGCTCCCCACAGATCCCCCTTTCTTTTTATTTTTGGCGTTGATACGCGCCTGTCTTCGGTGCCCCGCGGCACACACTCTGCTCTGCTTGCTAGAGTTGCCCACAGGTGCTTACAAGCCCTACCAATCAGGCAAACCGAATCTGGGTCCTCTCTTCGCCATGTTGTGAGGAGGTTTTTAGGCGCTGATGCGTGCCTGAGTTCGGTGCCCTGCAGCGCATGCTCTGCTCTGCTAGAACTGCCTGCAGGTGCTTACAAGCCCTATCAGGCAAACCGAATCCAAGCCCTCTCATTGCCGTATTGTGGGGAGACTTATTGGTGTTGATTCGTGCCTATTTTCGGTGACCTGCAGCTCATACTCTGGTTGAGCTGCCTGCTGGTGCTTATCGCCTTGCTAATCAGGCAGACCGAATCCAAGCCTTCTCATTGCGGTATTGTGGGGAGGCCTTATTGATGTTAATTCGTGCCTGTCTTCAGTGACCTGCGGTGCATAAGCTGCTAGCCGCCCGCAGGTGCTCACCACCTCCTTAATCAGGCAGACTGAATCCAAGCTCTCTCATTGCCATGTTGAGGGGAGGCCTTATTTTTCTCTATTTCTCTATCTCCGGGCATTCCTATCTCTCCCATTTTACTTCTATCTGCCAGCATTCCTATTTCTCTCATTTTACTTCTAAATATCTGTTTCTCTTATCCCTGCGGCTTCCTGGCGCCCGCCCCGAGGCTGCTTCTCGGCGGCTTCCCAGCTCTGAGCTGCTTCAGCCCGCGCTTCTCTCATCTGCGCGGCTTCCCGGCTTCGCACGCGCACTCTGCGGTCTCCGCGCCCCTTCGCGCCCACACCACAGCCTCGCACTAGCCCCACGTTCCCTATCTATTCACGCCCCGTGCTCTCTCTGCACGTGGCGGCTTCCGCGAGTCACACAGCGTAGCTTACGTTTCCGCCACCACCGGTATTAAATCTAAGTTCCCCGGGCTAACCTGGCGAATTCAACCTAGCTTATGCGTCTCCGCCTTATGGTTTGGCTTCCCGTGTTTTGCTCCCCGGGCTAATCTGACGGATTCCAACCTGGTGGCCCACGTCTCTGCCTCTGGTTCCAGATTTTCGCCTTTTGCTCCCCGGGCTGACTTAAAGAATTCCAAGCTGGCTTACGTTTCCGCCTCGGCCTGCCCCCGCGGCTTCAATTTCCCTAACATTTTTCTCTACCCGGTATGTTTCCCTAAGTTTTCTTCCAACAATATTCCTCCCTCATTTCTCCTGGCTACTCCCCACAGTCCGCATCCGAGTCCAAGCCTCCTCCAGGTTTCACTTTCGCTTTCAATCTCCTAGCTTCCCCGCCATAGTCCACATCCGAGTCTATGAAAGCTTTCACTTTCACTTTCAATCCTAACTTCTTTCCCACAGTCCATATCCGAGTCTATGCCTAGGCTTTCGATAGCTTCTTCTGGCACATTTTCCGTCCGACTTTCCCTAGGCTCTTCTAGTCTCTCTCTCCGGTATTTTCCCACTTCTTCCCGTTTCTTCCCTCCTAAGTTTCCTATCCGAGTCACGGCACCATTATGTCGTTCCCCCTCTTCATGGAGGAACGACACTAAACCCTGCCTAGGCTTCATATCCGAGTCACGGCACCATTATGTCGCTCCCTGTCTTCGTGGAGGAGCAACACTGAACCCTGCCTAGGCTTCATATCCGAGTCACGGCACCATTATGTCGTTCCCCCTCTTCGTGGAGGAACGACACAGGACCCTGCGCTGTTCTTTGGTCTGCTCGGCCCTTCCCGGGTTTGCTGCTGGTTCTTCCCGGGTTGGCTACCGTCCCTTCCACCTCCGTGGAAGGGCGGTTCCCCCTGCCACTTTCCCCACTTCCGCGGGGGAGCGGCACACTGCCGGCCGGCTCTCTCGGGGGCTGCACAGGTGTTCCTTCAGATAGATGTTCCCCTTAGATGTTCCTGGTGCATGTTGTCTCGCTCCTCCTTTATAGTCCTCTTCCACCAATCCCAACTCGGCTGCCCACACGCCGAGTACGCTGCTCTCCTCCAATCAGGAGCAGGATCAGCTCCTGGAGGTCATCACTCAAGTTGGCAAGAGGCAGCTGCGTAGAAGCTGTTTCCTCCTCTCCCAGCGCCATATTGTGGGAGAGCAGATGCATAGAATAAGTCTTAATTCCAGTAACTTAGTCTAGTCCGAGTTGCTCCCCACACTTTGGAATAAATGAAAAATAACAGGGAGAGTAAGATAAACATGAAAAGGGTAATGATTAGGAGAAACTTTTTTTTGCAAAATATTTAACAAATTCTAAGACAAATAGTTGATAAACAGAGAAAACGTGGATTGATGCAGTGTTGCCTTGGTATGGAGATATTAGCACAGAACTTGAAGTCTTAAAAACCATCTTATAATTGATTATTACATGAACCCTCAGAAATAGGTGCAGTCTGGCACTATTACCTTTCTTTTATCAACTAAAAGTCTGATAGTAAGGTAGCTATAGTTTGCGTCACATCCCAGGCTGGCAAGAACTTCTAGCCTTCTGACTCTTAGTCTTCTACTCTGTCCATTGTATCAGAGCTTTGCTTTGCCTTGCGTCCTTGGCCCTTTGTAGTGTCTCCTCCATTCCCACCATATCATGTCACATGAAAGGAAAAATAAAAGTAAGGCAGATGATATTTGAAGGCCAACAGAGCCCAGGTCTCTGAGGAGAGAAGCAGAGATAGGAAGGATTCTTAGCAAGAGCTCTGCTACACGCAGTAGGGATCTTCATGAAGGGTTGTATTTAGAGAGTATCTGTGGAAATTAGTTCAGTGAAACTAAGGAGTTCGCAATCTAAACAATCTTATGAATAAATCTATGAGGCAAATAACTCCTTTTTAAAGTGAACAGTCATTTGATATATTTCCTCAGTAAATCTAAAATTTCAAATATGAGGTTTTCCTAAAATTAGACACATCCATACCATAGTAAGCTGTATATACATTTTATTTTATGTGATTTTTTTCTAACATTGGTATTGAATATTAAGAGGGAGATCTGAAGCTGGACCCCAGAATTGAGTTCCCCATAAGGATTGACATGAAACCAAGTATATTTCAAATCAGAAGTCATTATACTAGATCCAAGGTTATTTTGTGTTGATGAAATATAAAATCTATACGGAAGAAGGTATAGTTGTGACTTTTTGTGGGTCAAACTTTAAAAATGCCTGTTTTCAAAATATATAAGTGAGTGATTAGAAATATGAAAATATAAGCAAATCAATTTGTAGGAGAACTTATATCTATTGTTTTATAGGACAGATCAAGTAGATAAAGCCAAATGGTCATACAAAAGATTAGAGTAATATAACTAATGAGGTTGAAGAATGTAATGTATAAGAGTGAATAGGAATATGAAACATTTCAGTGGTATGCCATTTTAACATTAATACAAAATGCTATTTCAGATATTATATATGAATATATATTGTATGATATATCTGAGGGGTCTTCAAAAAGTTTGTGGAAATGCATATTATGATAAAAATCTTCATGGATCAAAATCTTTCTGCACCAAAATAAACTTATACTAACTTGTTGTAACTTGTCTGAACAGGAATTAGTTTGAGGCAATAAGAAAAATAAGACATCAAAGAGCCCCTATCAGAGCAACATGAGTTCTGCTAAAATTGAAGCAAGTTCAAACATCAAATTTATGGTGAAAGATGGGTGGAAGAATGGTGAAATCATTGATGCTTTATGAAATTTCTGGAGAGAATTTTCCAAAGAAATCATTAGTTTATGAATGGATAGCTTGTTTAAAGGGAAGACATGGTGTTCAGGATAAGGCCCATAACAGATCATCCATATCAATTTGAGTGGAAAGAATTATTAATCAATGTGTGTGTACTATAATTGAGAAAGACCGATGATTAGCAGCAGAAACAATAGGCAGCACCATAGACATCTAAATTGGTGTATTTTACTTAATTCTAACTGAAAAATTAGGGTGGAGCAAAGTTTCTGATTAATGAGTATCAAAACTATTGCATCCAGATCAGCTGTAGACAATATCCGTGCTTTCAATGGGAATTTTAAACAAGTGGGATGAAAATCTTGAAGCATTTTTTTGAAGAACTGCAACAGAAGATGAAACATGGCTTTACCTGTACATCCTGGAATGCAAAGCACAATTAAAGCAGTGACTATCAAGAGGTAGAAGAAGGCAAAAGTGGACTGGTCAAGAGCAAAGGTTATGGCCAACATTTTTTGGGATGCTCAAGGCAGTTTGCTTGTTGATTTTCTGGAGGACCAAAGAATAATAACATCTGCTTGTTATGAGAGTGTTGTGACAAAATTCATTAAAGCTTTAGCAGAAAAACCCCTAGGGAAGCTTCAGCACACAGTGTTTTACTACCATGACAATGTTCTTGTTCCTTCCTCATCAAATAAGGGCAATTTTGGCAGTTTCGAAGAGAAATCACTAAGCTTCCACTTTATGGTCCTGATTTGGCTCCTGCTGACTTCTTTTTGTTTCCTATTCTTAAAGAGTCTTTAAAGGCACCCATTTTAATTCAGTTAATAGTATAAGAAGAATTGCATTGACTAGTTAAAATTCCAGGACACTCCATTTTTAAGAAAAGGACTAAATTGCCGGTGCCATCATGTACAAAAATTGTCCTGAACTTGTTGGAGCTTATGTTGAGAAAGTTTATATTTTTATGTTTATCTTTTAATTACATTTCCATAAAATTTTAAATCTCCTTGTATATGGTGTGTTTTCTTTTTACTGTAAATTAACAAATTATAATTATAGTCATGATGTACACAGTGATATTATGTGTGTAAACTGTGGAATTATTAAATTAAGCTAGGGAATACCCAGTATCTAAATTACTTATTTTTGTGGTGAGAATATTGGCAATTTATTTTCTCTTTGAAATGTAAAAGCATTAGTAAATATAGTCACCATGTTGTATAAGACATGTCAAAAAACTTACTCTTCCTGTATAGCTGAAACTTTATGCTCTTTGACCTTCACCATTGCCCCTGCTTACTCGCCTCTAATAACCACAGTCCTACTCTTTGCTTCTGAGTTCTTCTATTTTAGATTTCAAAGATCATGTCATTGTTAGCTTTTCTGTGCCTATGCCTGGCTTATTTCACTTAACATAATATTCTTTAGGTTCACCCATGTTGTTACAAATGACAGAATTTCCTATTCTTTAAAGGTTGAATATTATTCCTTTGTGTATATATAGCACATTCTTTTTTCTAGTCATCTGTTTGTGGGTTGTCGCTCCCCGTCTTCGTGGGGGAACGACACAAGACCCTGCGCTGTTCTTTCGTCTGCTCGGCCCTCCCCGGGTTCGCTGCTGGTTCTTCCCGGGTTGGCTACTATCCCTTCCACCTCCGTGGAAGGGCAGTTCCCCCTGGCCACATTCCCCACTTCCGCAGGGGAGCGGCACATCGCCGGCCGGCTCTTCTCGGGGGCTGCACAGGTGTTCCTTCAGCTAGATGTTCCCCATAGATGTTCCTGGTGCATGCCGTCTCTCTCCTCCTTTATAGTCCTCCGCCAATCCCAACTCGGCTGCCCACACGCCGAGTACGCTGCTCTCCTCCAATCAGTAGCAAGTCCTGCAGCTTGTCAAGTTGGTGAGAGGCAGCTGTGCGGAAGCTGTTTACTTCTCTCCCAGCGCCATATTGTGGGAGAGCAGATGCATAGAATAAGTCTTAATTCCAGTAACTCAGTCTAGTCCGGTTTGCTCCCCACAGTGGGAGAGCAGATGCATAGAATAAGTCTTAATTCCAGTAACTCAGTCTAGTCCGGTTTGCTCCCCACAGTGGGAGAGCAGATGCATAGAATAAGTCTTAATTCCAGTAACTCAGTCTAGTCCGGTTTGCTCCCCACAGATCCCCCTTTCTTTTTATTTTTGGCGTTGATACGCGCCTGTCTTCGGTGTCCCGCGGCACACACTGTGCTCTGCTTGCTAGAGTTGCCACAGGTTCTTACAAGTCCTATCAATCAGGCAAACCGAATCCGGGTCCTCTCTTCGCCATGTTGTGAGGAGGTTTTTAGGCGCTGATGCGTGCCTGTGTTCGGTGCCCTGCAGCGCATGCTCTGCTCTGCCCGCAGGGGCTTACAAGCTCTATCAGGCAAACCGAATCCAAGCCTTCTCATTGCCTTATTGTAGGGGAGACTTATTAGTGTTGGTTCGTGCCTATCTTTGGTGACCTGCAGCTCATACTCTGGTCGAGCTGCTTGCTGGCGCTTACCGCCTTAAATCAGGCAGACCGAATCCAAGCCTCCTAATTGTTACATTGTGGGGAAGCCTTACTGATGTTAATTCGTGCCTGTCTTCGGTGACCTGCGGCGCATAAGCTGCTAGCTGCCCGCAGGTGCTCATCGCCTCACTTGATTAGCCAGACCGAATCCAAGCTCTCACATTGCAGTGTTGTAGGGAGGCCTTTTTATTTCTCTATTTCTCTATCTCCGGGCATTCCTATTTCTCCCATTTTACTTCTATCTTCCAGCATTCCTATTTTTCTCACTTTACTTCTAAACTTCTGTTTCTCTTATCCCTGCGGCTTCCCGCTCTCATTCTTATCCCCGCGGCTTCCCGGCTGCGCCCACCCCGAGGCTGCTTCTCGGCGGCTTCCCGGCTGAGCCGCTTCAGCCCGCGCCTCTCTCATCTGCGCAGCTTCCCGGCTTTGCGCGGCTTCCCGGCGCCTCGCCCCGCGGCGGCTTCACGGCTCTGCGCAGCTTCCCGGCGCCTCGCCCCGCCGGCGGGTTCCCGGCTCTGCGCGCACGCTCCGCGGTCTCCACGCACTTCGCGCCCGCACCACGGCCTCGCGCCAGCCCCGGCGTTCCCCATCTATTCACGCCCCGTGCTCTCTCTGCACGCGGCAGCTTCCGCGAATGTTTCCGCCACCACCGGCATTCAGTCCAAGTTCCCCGGACTAACCTGGCGAATCCTGGCGGCCCACGTCTCTGCCTCTGGTTCCAGATCTTCGCCTCTTGCTCCCCGGGCTGACTTGAAGAATTCCAAGGTGGCTTATATCTCCGCCTCGGCCTGCACTCGCGGCTTCATCCTCCCTAACATTTCTCTCTACCCGGTATGTTTCCTTAAGTTTTCTTCCAACAATATTCCTCTCATTTCTCCTGGCTTCTCCCCACAGTCCGTATCCGAGTCCAAGCCTCCTCCAGGTTTCACTTTCGCTTTCAATCTCCTAGCTTCCCCGCCATAGTCCGCATCCGAGTCTATGAAAGCTTTCACTTTCACTTTCAATCCTAACTTCTTTCCCACAGTCCATATCCAAGTCTATGCCTAGGCTTTCAATAGCTTCTTCCGGCACCTAGGCTCTTTGCTAGTCTCTCTCTCCGGTATTTTCCCATTTCTTCTCGTTTCTTCCCTCCTAAGTTTCATATCCGTCCTAGGTTTCCTATCCGAGTCACGGCACCACTATGTCGCTCCCCCTCTTCATGGAGGAACGACACTAAGTCCTGCCTAGGCTTCATATCCGAGTCACGGCACCATTATGTCGCTCCCCGTCTTCGTGGGGGAACGACACAAGACCCTGCGCTGTTCTTTCGTCTGCTCGGCCCTCCCCGGGTTCGCTGCTGGTTCTTCCCGGGTTGGCTACTATCCCTTCCACCTCCGTGGAAGGGCAGTTCCCCCTGGCCACATTCCCCACTTCCGCAGGGGAGCGGCACATCGCCGGCCGGCTCTTCTCGGGGGCTGCACAGGTGTTCCTTCAGCTAGATGTTCCCCATAGATGTTCCTGGTGCATGCCGTCTCTCTCCTCCTTTATAGTCCTCCGCCAATCCCAACTCGGCTGCCCACACGCCGAGTACGCTGCTCTCCTCCAATCAGTAGCAAGTCCTGCAGCTTGTCAAGTTGGTGAGAGGCAGCTGTGCGGAAGCTGTTTACTTCTCTCCCAGCGCCATATTGTGGGAGAGCAGATGCATAGAATAAGTCTTAATTCCAGTAACTCAGTCTAGTCCGGTTTGCTCCCCACAGTGGGAGAGCAGATGCATAGAATAAGTCTTAATTCCAGTAACTCAGTCTAGTCCGGTTTGCTCCCCACAGTGGGAGAGCAGATGCATAGAATAAGTCTTAATTCCAGTAACTCAGTCTAGTCCGGTTTGCTCCCCACAGTGGGTACTTAGGTTGTTTCTACCACTTTGCTATTGTGAATAAATCTGGAACTGGTATCTCTTTGACATACTGATTTAAAATCATTTGGATATGTATCTGAAAGTGGGATTTGTGGATATATGGCAATTTTATTTTTAGTTTTCTTAGGAACCTCCATACAGTTTTCCATAATGGCTGTACTAATTTACATCCTTACCAGTAGTGTATAAGGATATCCTTTTCTTCACATTCTCACCAACACTTATTTTTCATCTTTTTTTTAAAAAGATTTATTTATTTTACTTGAAAGTCACAGTTACACAGAGAGGGAAGGAGAGGCAGAGAGAGAGAGAGGTCTTCGAGGTCTTCCATCTGCTGGTTCACTCCCCAAATGGCTGCAATGGCCAGAGCTGTGCGGATCTGAATCCAGGAGCCAGGAGCTTCTTCCGGGTCTCCTGCATTGGTGCAAGGGCCCAAGGACTTTGGCCATTTTCTACTGCTTTCCCAGGCCATAGCAGAGAGCTGGATTGGAAGTGGAGCAGCCAGGTCTCAAACCAGCGCCCATATGGGATGCTGGCACCACAGGCGGTGGCTTTACCTGCTATGCCGCAGCACCAGCCCCTCATCTTTTTTTTTTTTTTCTTTAATTATTCATTTGAAAGGCAGAAAGGGGAAAAGATGGGATGGGGTAGAAAGAGATGGCTGTGGCTGGGCCAAGTTAAAACTGGGAGCTGGGAACTCAATCCAGGTCTCCCACATGAGCTGCAAGTACCCAACTACCTGAGCTGTTACTTGCTGCTTCCCAGGTTGCACATTACCAGGAATATGGGATATAACTTGGAAGCAGAGCTGGGACTTGAACCCAGAAATTCTGATATAGGATGTGGGTATCTCAAGTGGCAGCTTCACCAATAGGCCGATTGCCCACCCCTTTTTCTTCTTGTTTGATAATATTTTTCTGGCAAATGTGAAGTGATAAATCATTATAGCTTTAATTTACATTTCCTTACTGATTAGAGATACTGATTTTTTATTTAGGTATCTGTGGTCTATTTGTGTATCTTTTTTTGAGAAATGTTTATTCAGGTTCTTTGTCTTTTTTTTTTTTTTTTTTTTTGGACAGGCAGAGTGGACAGTGAGAGAGAGAGACAGAAAGAAAGGTCTTCCTTTGTCATTGGTTCACCCTCCAATGGCCACTGTGGCCGGCGCACCACGCTGATCCGATGGCAGGAGCCAGGTGCTTCTCCTGGTCTCCCATGGGGTGCAGGGCCCATGCACTTGGGCCATCCTCCACTGCACTCCCGGGCCACAGCAGAGAGCTGGCCTGGAAGAGGGGCAACCGGGACAGAATCCGGCGCCCCGACCGGGACTAGAACCCGGTGTGCTGGTGCCTCAAGGTGGAGGATTAGCCTAGTGAGCCGCGGTGCCGGCTCTTTGTCTATTTTTAAATTGAGTTATTTATCCTCTTGCTATTGAGTTGTTTGTATTCCTTATATATTTTGGATATTAACCCCTTTTCAGATGTATGGCTTGCAGATATTTTCCCCCAATCTATAGATCGTCTCTTCATTCTCTTGTTTCTTTTTTTGTGTAGAAGATTTTAGTTTGGTATAATCCACTTGTCTATTTCTGTTTTGTTTTTGTTTTTGTTTTGCCTGGGCTTTTGGGGTAAATCCAAAAATTCTTTGCTTAGATCTATCTCATTTAGCTTTCCCTCTGTGTTTCCTTCAAGTATCTTATGTTTAAGACTGTAATGCATTTTGAATTGATTTTAATACATGGTGTGAAAGAAAGATCCAATTTCATTCTTCTGCATGTGGATATCCAGTTTCCTCAACTTCTTTCTGGAAGAGATTCTATTAAGTATTCTTATGCCTTTTTAAAAAATCAGCTGACCTAGGGCTGATGGTGTAGCACAGCAGGTTAATCCACCACTTGCAATGCTGTCATCCCATATCAGAGTGCCACTTGGAGTCCTAGCTGCTCTGCTTCCTATCTGGCATCCTGCTAGTGTACACTGGAGGCAGTGGAAGATGGCCCAAGTAATTGGTACCCTGCTGACCAACTAGGAGACCAGGATGAAGTTCCTGGCGTCTGGTTTCAGCCTGGCCCAGACCTGGTGTTGTGGCCATTTGGGGAGTAAACCAGCAAATGGAAGATCTCTCTCTCTCACCCTTTCTATCACTCTGCCTTACAAATACATACATACATACATACAGAATTCCTAAAAACATAAATAAGGCTTGTTTAAAAAGATCAACTGACCTAAAATGCAGACATTCATTTCTAGACTCTCTATTTTGTTCCATTGGTTGATGTGATTATTTTTAATGCCAGTCCTATGCTGTTTTAATTACTGTCCTTAGTAACTAAATTCAATAGTTAGCAAGTACTTGGGCCCTGCACCCCATGGGAGACCAGGATAAGTACCTGGCTCCTGCCATCTGATCAGCGCGGTGCTCTGGCCACAGCCTGCCGACCACGGCGGCCATTGGAGGGTGAACCAACGGCAAAAGGAAGACCTTTCTCTCTGTCTCTCTCTCACTGTCCACTCTGCCTGTCAAAAAAAAAATTTAGAGTTTGAAAATAGGTAGTATTTTGCCTACAGCTTTGTTTTTATTGTTGTTGTTCAAGATTGTCTTATGTATTTGAGTTTTTTGTTCCACATGATTTTTGTTTTTTCTACTTCTATAAAAATTATAATTAAAATTATTTATTTCCATTTTTTTTGTTTGAGAAAGAGAGAAGGAGAGAGAGGGAGGGAGGGAGAGAGAGAGAGAGAGAGAGAGATCTATCTTCTGTCTGCTGGTTCACTCCCCAAATGCCTACAAAAGCCTGAGTTAAACTACACAGAAGCCAGGAGCCAGGAACTCAATGAGTCTCTAACATGGGTGGCAGGGACCCAATTACTTGAGGCACTATCTGCTCCCTTCCCAGGGTATGCATTGGCAAGAAGCTGTATTAGAAGCAGAACTGGGGGGCTGGTGCCGTGGCTCTCTTGGTTAATCCTCCACCTGCAGTGCTGGCATCCCATATGGGCGCTGGGTTCTAGTCCTGGTTGCTCCTCTTCCAGTCCGTCTCCCTGCTGTGGCCTGGGGTGGGGGCAGTGGAGGATGGCCCAAGTGCTTGGGCCCCTGTACCCGCATGGGAGACCAGGAAGAAGCACCTGGCTCCTGGCTTCTGATCGGCACAGTGCCGGCTGTGGTGGCCATTTAGGGGGTGAACCAATGGAAGGAAGACCTTTCTCTCTGTCTGTCTCTCTCTCTCTCACTGTCTAACTCTGTCATATTAAAAAAAAATACTCTAAAAAAAAAAAAGAAGCAGAATTGGTACTTGACTGATGAACTCCAATATGTGATATAAGTATCCCAAGTGGTATCTTAACCACTGTACCCAAAGCTCTCCCCCCTGCATTATAATTTTGCTAGGAATTGCATTGATTATGTGATTGCTATGGGCAGTATAAACATTTTAACAATATTAATTCTTTCAACTCATGAGTGCAACATGTCTTTTCATTTATTTGTGTATTCAGTTTCTTTGGTGAAAAGTTTGTACTTTTCTCTATATAGACATGTTACCTCTTTGGATTAGTTTTTGGCTATTGAAAATTGGATTTTTTTCTTGATTTTTCTTTCAGATAGCTTGTTTTAAATATATAGAAAAACTGTTGCTTTTTGTGTGTTGGTTTTGTGTCCTACACTTTACTGTATTAATTTATTAGTTTAGTAGGTTTTTTTGGTGGGATTTTTAGTGGTCATATGTATTTATATGTGAGATGTAAAAAAAAATTCATGGACAATGTGTATTATGAAAAAAAAATACATGGATTTAAACTTTTTGTGCCAAAATAAACAACTTTTAATTATATTTTTCTACATACTTTTTGAAATACCCCCATATAATGTCATGTCATTAGTAAATAAAGACAGTTGCTCTTTCTTTCCTATTCAGATGCTTTTTTTCCCCTTTCTCTTGTCAAATTGTTCAGTCAAGGACTTCCACTGCTGTGTGATTATAAGTGGCAAGAGAGAGTATCCTTGTTTCATTCTGATGTAGAAGAAAAGTTTTTTAACTTTTCACTGTTTAGTGAAATGTTAGTTGTGGGCTTACTATCCATGGCCTTTATTGTGTTAAGGTGCATTCTTTTGTACTTAATCTGTTGAGAATTTCAATCACAAAAGAATATTGAGTTTTGTCAAATGCTTTTTCAGCATTTAATAAGATAACCACATGGATTTTTAAAAATTATTTATTGGAGACAGAAAAAAGAGGTAGAAGAAGAGAGAGAGATGGGAACAGAGAGAGGCACTTATATCCACTAGTTCACTCCCCAAATGCCTGCCATGGCTGGGGCTGGGAGTGAGCCGGGGTAGAAATCAGGATACGGGAATGTAATCCAGATCTCCTCTGTGAGTGAGAAGAACTCAGTTATTTGAGCCATCACTGCTGCCTCTCATGTTTTGCATTGGCAAGAAACTATAGTCAAGAGCCAGAATCAAGAATTGAACCAGGTACTCCTTATGTGGTTTTTAATTGCTAGACTAAATGCCTGTTATGATCATGGTTTTTGTCCTTTCTGTGATGCATCAGATTTATTGGTTGTGCATGTTGAACAATCCTTGCATTCTGGAGGGAAATCACACTGGATCATATTGAATGATCCCTTTCATGTGCTGGTGAGTTCAGGTTGGTAGTGCTTTGTTGATATTTTTGTTCCTGTGTACATCAGGAATGTTGGCCTGAATTTACTTTTCTTGTAATGCCTTTGTCTGGCTTTGCTTTCAGTGTAATTCTGGTCTTGTAAAATGATTTTGGATACTATCCTGGTTTTTGGATGAATTTGAGAAGGAATAGTGTTAGTTTTTCTTTAAATGTTTGATAACATTTACCCACAAAGCCATCTTGTCCTGGACTTTTCTTTGTTGGGATATTTTTTATTTCGAATAAATCTCCTTGCTTGTTGTTGCACTGCTCAAATCTTTTATTTCATGATTTAGTTTTGGTAATCATGTGTTTCTAGCAATTTATACATTTTTTCTGGGTTATCCAATTTGTTGATGTATAATCTAACATGGTTATCTCCTATCCTTTACATTTCTATGGTACCAATTGTAATGTCTCCTCCTTCAAACTCTTTTCCCCTTTTGTTCCCTTAATCTAACTAGGAATTTGTCTGTTTTGTTTATTCTTTCAAAAAAAACTTTTATCTTTGTTGATTTTTTTCTATTCATTTTCTAGTCTCTATTATTTTATTATTTATTATTTTATTTCTTTTTTTTTAAGATTTATTTTATTTATTTGAAAGACAGAGTTACAGAGAGAGGCAGAAACAGAAAGAAGTCTTCCATCAGCTGGTTCACTCCCCAGATGGCTGCAACTGCCAGGAGCCAGGAGCTTCTTCTGGGTCTCCTAAGCGGGTGCAAGGGCCCAAGGACTTGGGCCGTCCTCCACTGCTATCCTAGACCATAGCAGAGAGCTGGATCAGAAGAGGAGCAGCCAGGAATAGAACTGGTGCCCATGTGGGATGCCTGTGCTTCAGGCCAGGGCTTTAACCAGCTGTGCCACAGTGCTGGCCCCTATTTTATTTATTTCTGCTTATTGTTTCCTTCCTTCCAGTTCCTTCCTTCTAGTTCCTTGCGGGGGAACTTTAGGTTGTGTATTTGAGATATTTTGTACTACTTAGTTTTGCCTTGATTTCTGGTCAGGCTGACTGATAACAGTCCAGGCAGGCAGGACTTGCTATTGGGTTCTCTAATTGGCTGAGCAGGCCACTCTGTAGGCTCCTCTGCCAGGCAAATCTCCTGGCTTGGTTCTGAAATTTGATCTTTTGTTTGTGCACTGAGATAAACTCTGATTGGGCAGGGTTTCAGGGTATATTCCCTGGCTGGTTGGTACAATTGTTTGGATTCTGCATTTGGTGGTGGGGAAGGGGAGACCACAAGATGGACTCAGGTTAAGTGGACTCACTGCTTTGGAAACGTGTGTCCAGAAGCTATGCCACATAGAATTACATAATGGAGGCTTGCATTTCTTCCTGGGCTAGGCCTTGGAGTAGACTCTGCCTCTGGGATGAGCTATTGTTTGGACTCCTGGGTTGGGCGTTTCCAATCCCTGTGCTTCATAGAAATGCCCTGATTCCTGGGTGGGATGTTGGAGTATGCACTAAGCTGGAGCTGGACCACTATTTAGATTCCTAGGTCAGACACGTTTAGTCCATACATGCTACTGAGATGGAGGTCTCCCAGATTAGGAAGGGCCTTGGGGTGACCACAGAAGCTGATCATGGATGATCTCAAGGGACTCAAGCCAGACTGATTTCCCACTGTTGACTTCTGGGAGTGACCAGCTTTGTGGGTGAGCTATATCATTGGCTGGTACATCTGATTAGATGCTGCCCTTGACAGAAAAAGTTACTGCCAAGATTTGCACATTGGTTGCTGTCAGCTTTCTTTTCATTCTTTGTTTCTACTTGAAACAAGAGGTCTAGCCTCACTGTTACCACTAATGTTACCTATGAAACAAAACAGGAGTGAACTTAATGGGGAAGTGTCTTGGAATGTTCTAAAAATTGAACATTCACCTCTGATTCTCTTATCTCACTATAGAAACTATGGACTTCGGGAAATCCCCTGTGGTTTTGCTGTGCTGATCTGAGGTGGGGCGTTATAGTCAAAATGATGTCCTCTTAACTTTTCTAATGCATTTTTTATCCAGTCTGTGGTCCTTGAAGAGTGTCTTGGTCTCATTCCCAAACTGAGGGGTTTTCACGAAGGTATTCTGATCTGAGGGTAGTTGCTAGTTGGACTTCATGTGGTGGGGATTGAAGCCTAGGATTTCCTCCTGTTCTGCCATCTTGCTGTTTTCACTTCTGTATATTAGTAGAAAATTTATTCTCATTGTGATATTTATGAGACTGTAAAAAAAAAAAAAAAGTTAAATGAAGACTTCTGTGAATTGCAGTTTTTTGCTGCTGTTCTTACTGGCCCTGTGCCTTAGTCCTCTTTTTTAGCCCGTGTTTTCAGCTAGCTTTGTAGTAGGTTGGATGGAACATAAAGCAATCATATCTCCTTATTTCAAGATGCTCTCAGTCTGCTTGTATTATTAACCTTTCATGTGCATATACATATAAATTTGTCCCTTTTGTGCCCAGAGGATCATTTTGAGATTATTTTTTTGTTATCAAAATATATTGGATCTGTGTTTTCCACAGCTAATCTGAAGCTGTATTTACTATATTTCTTTGAGTATTTTAAATCATTAATGCTATGTATTGTATTACAAAATTTACTATGTAAAACATCTGGCTGCTTTTTCACAGGAATTTTCTTTTCATTTGCTTTCCTGAGCTAAAGTTTAAAGAACACTAGAGGACCATAGGAAGGCTAGAAAAGGAATGGAGGCAGTTAAGTTCTTTGAGAAGCAGATTCAGCACTATCTGTACTCCATTTTAGTGCCTACTCAGTCCCAATTTTAGAGTTTATTGCTTAAACTAATCACCCACTTGCAGACCATGTTGTGGGGAGCAACTGGGAGCAACTCGGACTAGACTAAGTTACTGGAATTAAGACTTATTCTATGCATCTGCTCTCCCACAATATGGCGCTGGGAGAGGAGCAAACAGCTTCTACGCAGCTGCCTCCAGTTCAACCAATAAGCAGCAGGACCTGCTCCTGATTGGAGGAGAGCAGCGTACTCGGCGTGTGGGTAGCAGAGTTGGGATTGGCGGAAGAGGACTATAAAGGAGGAGAGAGACAACATGCACCAGGAACATCTAAGGGAACATCTATCTGAAGGAACACCTGTGCAGCCCCCGAGAGAGCCGGCCGGCGGTGTGCCGCTCCCCCGCGGAAGTGGGGAAAGTGGCCAGGGGGAACCGCCCTTCCACGGAGGTGGAAGGGACAGTAGCCAACCCGGGAAGAACCAGCAGCAAACCCGGGGAGGGCCGAGCAGACAAAAGAACAGCGCAGGGTCCTGTGTCGTTCCTCCACGAAGAGGGGGAGCGACATAATGGGGCCGTGACTTGGATAGGAAGCCTAGGCAGGGTTCAGTGTCGTTCCTCCACAAAGAGGGGGAGCGACATAATGGTGCCGTGACTCGGATCGGAAACCTAGGAGGGATAGGAAACTTAGGAGGGAAGAAACGGGAAGAAGTGGAAAATACTGGAGAGAGAGACTAGCAAAGAGCCTAGGGAAAAGCCGGACAGAAAAGGTGCCGGAAGAAGCTATCGAAAGCCTAGGCATAGACTCAGATATGGACTGTGGGAAAGAAGTTAGGATTTAAAGTGAAAGCAAGAAGAAACTTAGACTCAGATACGGACTGCAGGTTGAAAGTGAAAGTGAAACCTATAAGAAACTTAGACTTGGATACGGACTGTGGGGAGAGGCCAGGAGAAATGAGGGAGGAATATTGTTGGAAGAAAACTTAGGGAAACATACCGGGTAGAGAAAAATGTTAGGGAGGATGAAGCCGCGAGTGCAGGCCGAGGCGGAGACGTAAGCCAGCTTGGAATTCTTCAAGTCAGCCCAGGGAGCAAAAGGCGAAAATCTGGAACCAGAGGCAGAGACGTGGGCCGCCAGGTTGGAATTCGCCAGGTTAGTCCGGGGAACTTGGACTGAATGCCGGCGGCGGAAACGTGAGCTACGCTGTGTGATTCGCGGAAGCCGCTGCGTGCAGAGAGAGCACGGGGCGTGAATAGATAGGGAACGCGGGGCTGGCGCGAGGCCGTGGTGCGGGCGCGAAGGGCGTGGAGACCGCGGAGTGTGCGTGCGAAGCCGAGCCGCGCAGAGCCGGGAGCCCGCAGCAGGGCGGGCGCCGGGAAGCCGCGCAGATGAGAGAAGCGCGGGCTGAAGCGGCTCAGAGCCGGGAAGCCGCCGAGAAGCAGCCTCGGGGCGGGCGCCGGGAAGCCGCAGGGATAAGAGAAACAGAAATTTAGAAGTAAAATGAGAGAAATAGGAATGCTGGCAGGTAGAAGTAAAATGGGAGAGATAGGAATGCCCGGAGATAGAGAAATAGAGAAAAATAAGGCCTCCCCTCAACATGGCAATGAGAGAGCTTGGATTCGGTCTGCCTGATTAAGGAGGTGGTGAGCACCTGCGGGCGGCTAGCAGCTTATGCACCGCAGGTCACTGAAGACAGGCACGAATTAACATCAATAAGGCCTCCCCACAATACCGCAATGAGAAGGCTTGGATTCGGTCTGCCTGATTAGTAAGGCGATAAGCACCAGCAGGCAGCTCAACCAGAGTATGAGCTGCAGATCACCGAAGATAGGCATGAATCAACACCAATAAGTCTCCCCACAATACGGCAATGAGAAGGCTTGGATTTGGTTTGCCTGATTGCTAGGGCTTGTAAGCACCTGCAGGCAGTTCTAGCAGAGCAGAGCATGCGCTGCAGGGCACCGAACACAGGCACGCATCAGCGCCTAAAAACCTCCTCACAACATGGTGAAGAGAGGACCTGGATTCGGTTTGCCTGATTGGTAGGGCTTATAAGCACCTGTGGGCAACTCTAGCAAGCAGAGCAGAGTGTGTGCCACGGGGCACCGAAGACAGGCGCGTATCAACGCCAAAAATAAAAAGAAAGGGGGATCTGTGGGGAGCAACTCGGACTAGACTAAGTTACTGGAATTAAGACTTATTCTATGCATCTGCTCTCCCACAATATGGCGCTGGGAGAGGAGCAAACAGCTTCTACGCAGCTGCCTCCAGTTCAACCAATAAGCAGCAGGACCTGCTCCTGATTGGAGGAGAGCAGCGTACTCGGCGTGTGGGTAGCAGAGTTGGGATTGGCGGAAGAGGACTATAAAGGAGGAGAGAGACAACATGCACCAGGAACATCTAAGGGAACATCTATCTGAAGGAACACCTGTGCAGCCCCCGAGAGAGCCGGCCGGCGGTGTGCCGCTCCCCCGCGGAAGTGGGGAAAGTGGCCAGGGGGAACCGCCCTTCCACGGAGGTGGAAGGGACAGTAGCCAACCCGGGAAGAACCAGCAGCAAACCCGGGGAGGGCCGAGCAGACAAAAGAACAGCGCAGGGTCCTGTGTCGTTCCTCCACGAAGAGGGGGAGCGACATAATGGGGCCGTGACTTGGATAGGAAGCCTAGGCAGGGTTCAGTGTCGTTCCTCCATGAAGAGGGGGAGCGACACATGTTTTCTCTAGTATAGTACTTATAGCATGAACTTGAGAGCCAGTGTTCTGTGTTCAATCTGAGTTCTGCCACCACCACCTGTGTGACTTCAGGAAATTGCATATCATCTCTATGCCTCAGTTCCTTGATCTATGAAGTTTGGATAATAATTATAACTGTGATAGGCCTAGTAATACCTGTTCTCCAACCCCAGTGGTGCCCATGGCTTAATTCCTGGAAACTGATATGTTAGGTTACCTGGCATTGTGGAATTAAGTTTGAAGATGGAGTTATATTGTTTTCTTTTGACTTTAAAATAGGGAGGATATGCTAGGTTGTCTTGATGGGTTCAGAACAAAGGTTCTTAAAAAGTGGGAGATGCAGAAGGGGAGGAAAAGCAGGGAAATGTGACTATGGAAGAATAGTCACAGAGGTGCTGGTTTTGAAGGTGGAGGAAGTGGGCCGTGAGCCAAGGAATGTTAGTGGCCACTAGACACTGGGAAAGGCAAGGAAACAGATCTTCTCCCATAGTCTTGAGGAAGGGATGTAGCTCTGCTGAACCTTGCTTTGACCTGGATCCAATGTCGAACTTCTGACCTATGGAATTGTAAGATAATAAACTGGTACTGTTTAACACACAGAGTTTGTGGTAATTTCTTACAGTTGCAATAGAAAACAAATACACTGCCTTATAGTTTTGCTGTAAAGGGTAAACATATAAAGATTTAGGACAAGTCTGCCACATGGTGAGTGCTGGGTCAATATTAATCACAATTATTATTCATTAATACTTTAGTTTCTCTTTGTACTTGCCCCTCTTTTTGTAGTTGTCTTGTAAGTACCCAAAATTATAAAAACAGGCCCAACTGAAACTGTGGTTCCAGGAATTTCTCACTCTTACAGTAGTTTATACTCAGTCTCCATTGTTTTGTCAAAATTGCCATTGTCCTTGCGGTTCTAGATGAGCAGCTGTGCTGTGACTCTGGATTCGCCTCTCTCTAGATTTTAGGGTAGTGGTTTGCTTTGTGACCTCAGTTCTTTGATGAGTCAAAGGGAAGTTTTTGATTTTCGGTTTGTTCCATTTTACTTGTTGTGAGGATAGGAGTGATGACTTGCAAGCTCTTTGTATGTTGGGGCTGGCATTGGAAGTACAGGCAATACTTTCTTTTCTCCATAGCTTTCAGTATATGATCTGTACTTGTAAGATAATCCCTCTACATTTCATTTCCTTATGATTTCTGTTCTCTAGTTTTCACTCTACTAGTTTCATTCCCAAATACTTCTGTGTTTTCTGTTTTGGCTAATGACATCTCAGTCTATGAGATAGTAGGTAATGTGATGTGTTTTAAATGTGGGGTTACAGAACTGGCTCCGACTCTGGGAGATTATCCTTAACTCTGCACTTTTCCTTATCCTCTACAATTGATCCCACCACATCCTGTTTGTTGTATCTGCCTGTTATTTTCCCTCCTTCCTTTCTGTCATTGCCCTAGACCTACCTCTTGTTTTCATTTGCTGTAGTCAGGCAGAATCTCTCTCTCTCTATCTTTTTTTTTTTTTGACAGGCAGAGTGGGCAGTGAGAGAGAGAGAGAGAGACAGAAAGAAAGGTCTTCCTTTGCCATTGGTTCACCCTCCAATGGCCGCTGCGGCCGGTGTGCTGCGGCCCGCGCACCATGCTGATCCGATGGCAGGAGCCAGGTGCTTCTTCTGGTCTCCCATGGGGTTCAGGGCCCAAGGACTCGGTCCATCCTCCACTGCATTCCCTGGCCACAGCAGAGAGCTGGCTTGGAAGAGGGGCAACCGGGACAGAAACCGGCGCCCTGACCAGGACTAGAACCCGGTGTGCCAGCGCTGCAGGCGGAGGATTAGCCTATTGAGCCGCGGCGCCGGCCAGGCAGAATCTCTTAAACCAGTTCATCCTCTACACTGACTCAAGAGTTGGATCATGTTAAGCTGAGCTATGTTACTTATCTTTTCAAAAGACCTAAATTTTAAGAATTATCTGTGGAAAATAGTCTAAACTCCTAATATGAAAGGTTCTGAGAGAGCTGATGTTATAGTGTATTTCTAGGGGCATTCTTGGTGTATGCATTTGCTACATTAGTTGGCTAGCTACCATAACAAAATACAGTAGAATGGGATAAACAACAGAAATTTATCTCCTCAGTTCTGGAGGCTAGAAACACAAGATCCAGGTGTCAGGAGGTTTGGTTTCTCCTGAGGCCTGTCTCTTTGGTCTGCAGTTTATCAACTTCTTGCTGTGACCTTGTATTGTTGTATTTTCTCTGTACACACTCATTCCTGGTTTCTCTTTGTGTGTCTAAATTTCCTTTTCCTGTGTTGACATCTGTCAGATTATATCATGGCTCATTCTAATGGCCTTATTTTGCCCTTATTATCTCTTTAAAATCCCTGTTCCAAAAGTCACATCCTAAGATATTTGGGGATAGGGCCTCAATATATGAATTTTGGGGAACACAATTCATCCCCTGACACCTAATGTATCAATCCATGCATTCTAAACTCATGAATGCATAACAGATCACATAGGAAGATATTTTTTAACTTTTATTTGATGAATATAAATTTCCAAAGTACAGCTTATGGATTACAATGGCTTCCCCCCTCCATAACTTCCCTCCCACCGGCAACCCTCCCCTTTCCCTCTCCCTCCCCCCTTCCATTCACATCAAGATTCATTTTCAATTCTCTTTATATACAGAAGATCAGTTTAGCATACATTAAGTAAAGATTTCAACAGTTTGCACCCACATAGAAACACACAGTGAAAAATACTGTTTGAGTACTAGTTATAGCATTAAATCACAATGTACAGCACATTAAGGACAGAGATCCTACATGAGGAGTAAGTGCACAGTGACTCCTGTTGTTGACTTAACAAATTGACACTCTTGTTTATGGCATCAGTAATCACCCTAGGCTCTTGTCATGAGTCACCAAGGCTATGAAAGTCTTGTTCACCAATTCTGATCATATTTAGAGAAGGTCGTAGTCAAAGTGGAAGTTCTCTCCTCCCTTCAGAGAAAGGTACCTCCTTTTTTGATGACCCGTTCTTTTCACTGGGATCTCACTCGCGGAGATCTTTCATGTAGGTTTTTTTTTTTTTGCCAGAGTGTTTTGGCTTTCCATGCCTGAAATACTCTCATGGGCTTTTCAGCCAGATCCGCATGCCTTAAGGGCTGATTCTGAGGCCAGATTGCCGTTCAGGACATCTGACATTCTCACATAGGAAGATTTATACAGTACTGATTCCTAGGTTCCGCCCAGCTCCCTATAGGGTCTGAATCAGTAGGTCTGAAATGGGTCTGGGTTTACGTATGTGCGTGTATGTGTGTTTGTGTGCGTCTCCAGTCTTTTATAATATACCAGCAGACTCCTTATTATTTCTGATACATGTCCTAGATGTTCATACCTTTATTCATGATTGTCCTGTAACTGAAAATAGCCCTCCTGCTATATAACTATGAAAATAGGTTTATCTTAGAAGCTTCAAAGCCAAAATCTGTCTTAATTGTTCCTTATTCTCTTTAAAGATAAACCTATAGTACTTTATCATAACTTTATTATCAGAACTTAAGAATTAATTTCCTTTTGTATGATAGTCATTTGTCTTCCTCATTTGCTAGCTTCCTAAGGCCAACTATGACATCTTCTTTATTTCTTTATATCTGAAACCATGGCAATTACTCTGAACATAATAGGCAATCAATCAAATGCTTGAAATATGAATAAATGAATGAATGCATTAATAAATGCTGATATTTTTCTTATGATCTTAATACAGTGGAGATAGTGGATTAAAAATTAAGATTATTGAATGTAAAACAAGTAGAAGATTTTTTTTAAAGACTTTAAGAGCAGTTTTAGGTTTACAGCAAAATTGAGAGGAAGGTACAGGATATTTCCTGCAATTTACTTGCAAATCTTCCTTTATATTCATCACCTTCCACTAAGTAGTACATTTCTTGTAGTTGGTGAACCTACAATGACCCATCATAATCACCTATAGTCCATAGTGTACATTAGATTTCACTTAATATTGTACTCTATGTGTTTGGACTCCCTTAAAAATCCTCCATTCGCTGCCTATTCATACCTCCCTGTGAACCTCATTTTTTTTTTAACTCTTCCCATAATTTTTTCCCTTCCAGAATGTCTTAATACTGGAATCATATATAGTATGTTTGCTTTTTAGATGAACTCCTTTCACTTAGTTATATGTATTTCAGTTTCCTCCATGTCTTTTCTTGGCTTAGTAGCTCATTTCTTTTCAATGCTAAGTAATATTCCATTGTCTGAAAATACCACAATTTATTTATCCATTCACTTTTGAAGATTGTCTTGATTCCTTCCAGATTTTGAAGTTATTCTGCTGAGCACCTATGTGCAGATTTCTGTGTGGGCATAAGTTTTCAATTCCTTTGGGAAAATACCAAGGCATCTGGTTGCTGGATTGTATGTTAAGAGTATGTTTTTAAAGAACCTGCTACATTGTATTCCGAGTAGGCTGTACCATTTTGCATTCCGCTGAGCTGTGCTTGAGAGTTTCTGTTGCTCCATATCCTTGCCAGTATTTAATGTTAGCAGTGTTCTGGATTTTGCTCATCCTAATAGGTATGTGGTGGTGTTTCACTGTTGTTTTCTTTTGCATTTCCCTGGTGACATATGATATGGAGCATCTTTCTCACTTGTTATCTATATGTATTCTTTGGTGAGGTATCTGCTGATGTTTGATACATCTTTTTAATAAGGTAAGACTATTTGTTTTCTTATTGTTGAATTTTAAGAGTTATTTGTATAATATGGCCCAGCCTTGACTGTTGTGGGCATTTGGAGAGTAAAAGAGTAGGTGAAAGATTCCTCACTTTCTGCCTTTCAAATAAATAAAAATAAGTAAAAAAATTTTAAAAGAAGCTGTATGACAATAGGAGGACAGAATAAAAGTATTGTAACAATTTGTGATAATTGCATCTTTTCCTGTGTTGTGTTTTTCAAGGCACAGTATTAGTGATCTAATTCTTAAAGATACATGGACTCCTCAATGTCCGTATGTAGTATATCCTTTTTATCCTCCTGTTACCGGAGAATGGTGGTGTTCTTGTCTTTGCACAAGAAAGAATTCAGGCGTGAGACAGAGAGTAGTGGAAAAGTAAAATAGCAAAGTTTATTAGGGAAGGGACATCCATAAGAATGGATGGGCACCTCTCCAGACAGGACCTGAGAGAGAGTGCGCAGTCGCTGGGACTGGGGGAGGAGCGAGGTTACATGGTTGAGTGGAGAGATTACACCTGGGCAGGCAGGCAGGCGGGTGGCTCAGTATAGAGGTAGAGGGCTGAGCGCATAGTCTGGTTGAGGCCGGGGGTTTTTGAGGAGATGGGTCTTTGTCTTCACACATCTCCTCCTGAAACAAAGGATTTTGTGGATGTAGATATTAAGAAGCTCCTATCTGAGTTTTCCCCTGAAGGTATCAGACAGGAGGAAGCCTAGCTGGAGCCGTCCTGTGTCGCTCCCCCTCTTCGTGGAGGAACGACACAGGACCCTGCGCTGTTCTTTTGTCTGCTCGGCCCTTCCCGGGTTTGCTGCTGGTTCTTCCCGGGTTGGCTACCGTCCCTTCCACCTCTGTGGAAGGGCAGTTCCCCCTGCCACTTTCCCCACTTCCGTGGGGGAGCGGCACACCCCGGCTGGCTCTCTCGGGGGCTGCACAGGTGTTCCTTCAGATAGATGTTCCTGGTGCATGTTGTCTCTCTCCTCCTTTATAGTCCTTTTCCACCAATCCCAACTCTGCTACCCACACGCTGAGTACGCTGCTCTCCTGTAATCAGGAGCAGGTCCTGCTGCTTATTGGTTGAACTGGAGGCAGCTGCGTAGAAGCTGTTTGCTCCTCTCCCAGCGCCATATTGTGGGAGAGCAGATGCATAGAATAAGTCTTAATTCCAGTAACTTAGTCTAGTCCGAGTTGCTCCCCACAGTCCTGAGTTTAGAGGAAGGGTGAGTAAGACCCCCTGGAGAATCCGGATCTGGAGCAGGGTATTTGAAATGCAGATACTGGGCTGCATCTGGGAGATTGTGGAAGACTGTCAGGCAGAAGGGGTGGGGACCCCCCACCTGGCATGTTATCGGGTAGAAGGGGACAGGGCAGGATGCAGATACTGGGATACAGGATGACTTTGAGATGCAGATGCATATGCCGGACATAGACATCTTCTCTTTAGGCCTGTTACACACACATAAGCTCATATATGACTTCCTACCTAACACTTCCAATCAAAAACTGCTTCTGTACAGCTGGCCTGTTAAGATGGATCTATTAGAAACCATTCTTAAAATAATTAACTCTCCTAACAACCAATTCCTGGAATTGGAATCTGGTGTTTACGTTTTGTTGGTTTTCCAAAAACTACTAAAATTTCAACCCCAACTTTCTAGAGGTGGGAGTAATTACCTCTCCAAGCGTCATTTCTACAAAGCCTGTTCTGAATCAGGAGAGGCAGTAGTAAATATTGGCAGGAGAAGGATTGTTATCTACTTTGGAGGGAAGAAGGGCTCTGCTTTGAAAGCACAGATGAGTCTTTGGATGTGGAAATTTACAGAGCTCAAAGAAGTCTGAAATGTCTTTAGAAGCTGAATCCAGCAGAAGAATAGAACGCTGTGTGCCGCCTTGGCATTGGATCTTATTTGGCACAAACTACTCTGTAAACAGCTCTTCAAGCATTTGCATCTGCATACATGACATTAGATTCTCAAAATGTCCAATTAAACACTTGTCAATGGAAGAAATGTTTGCTTCCTCAGCTGACCTGGTGTCAGCCTTGGTCTTTCTAATGGGGAAGTAGTTTCAGCTGATACTGTTGTATGCTCTTGCTTTCTGGGTCTGATCTTGTCCTTGTTAAGACAAAATTCCTCTTGAAAGCCATGGAGACTGTGCCAAGCTGTGGGCCCTGGGGATACATTAGGCTACTAAAGCTGTTGAAACAGAGGAAAAGAGGAAGGAGATAGGGGAGAAGAATTAAAAGAATTTGGTTATTCTTTGATTAAGTTGTAGGGTATAAAGAAGGAAAAACTCTGTGCCCTTGAGCAATTTCCAAGTTATATTAGGCCTCAATTTTCTAATCTATAAATTAGGAAATAAAATATCAAGAACAAAAGTTACTATCAGGATTAAATATAATGATCTATATAAGCTGCTAACAATTGCACTTGCTCGACTGAAGATATCTAACAAATATTAGATAAGAATGAAATGTTCATAACTTACTGGACTCAGGAAATTCAATAATTCTTATGGTACAAAGGAGAGAGAGAAAAAACAAAAAAAAATTGGAATAGTATTGATAGAGAATTTGGCCTTAGAAAGGAGGATTGGCAGCTCTTTCACTGGGAGAGGTGCTGAGAAGGACTGTATAGAAAAGGGATAGAAAAGTTTTAAAATGATGATGAACTACAGAGCATCCCATGGGCATCCAATTATCTCCTTGGTTAAGTAGAAGAGGAGGGCTTTTGTGGAGTATGAGCAGGAGTAGGGGTGGAATTTGGGGCTTAAGGAGAGTGGAAGAATTGTGTAGCAGCTGCTGTGGGGAATTTGATAGGAGTAAACCGAAGGTGAATTTAAGGGTTGCCCAGTAATGTAGAGGATACATATGAAATCAGGTAACCTTAGTTTTAGTGAGATGTTAGTCATAATTATGTGAATGTTGGACAGTGGGATTTTACACTCTGGAAGAAGTGCAGAAAAATTTTGAGGAATAGGAAAGAAGATGAGGAGGAAAGGCGAAGACATTCAACAGTGCAAATGAAAATATTATTGGAAGCATTAGCCATAAATAGATTGTGAGCCCAGATTAATCTGAAATGGTGATTTGGTGTGTAGAAGTGCAGGCAGACTGGACACGAGGAGCTCTTCACTGAGCCAGTATCAATTTAGATTCTACTGTGTACCACACAAATGCTGAATGATGGGATTACAAGAATGAAGGAAACATTTCACATTAGAAGCTCATAATCATTTATTGAGTTCCTAGTATATACTGGGTAGATCATCCGTTTGACAGTGATCTTTCCCTTTAAATTTAGTGACATACTCTGAAGAATTTATTTTATTTATTTTTAAAGATTTTATTTATTTATTTGAGAGGTAGAGCTACAGAGGGAGAGACAGAAAGAAAGGTCTTCCCTCCCTTGGTTCACTCCCCAAATGACCGCAATGGTTGGAGCTGCACTGATCTGAAGCCAGGAACCATATGCTTCCTCCTGGTCTCCCATGCTGGTGCAGGGGCCCAAGGACTTGGGCCATCTTCCACTGCCTTCCCAGGCCACAGTAGAGAGCTGGATCAGAAGAGTGGCAGGGACTAGAACCCAAAATGGGATGCCGGCACCACAGGTGAAAGATTAACCTACTGTGTCACGGCCCCTCTGAGTAATTTAGATTCAGATTGTGGAGTATTTTGAAAGAGAGAAGCAGAAGGTGCTAGGAAACCACGGACGAGGACATTTAACACAACCTGGGGGAGTAGAGAGCCAGATGGGAAAAGCATCCTGGGAAAGATCTTACTTGAATTGAATGGACATGATTGCCAGACAATGGGATGAGGATGAGGAAAGCCAGAAGGGAGATGACAAGGCAAGGAACAGAGGAATGAAAAAGCAGATTAAGGGATTGGTTTGGCCATAGCTGATAAAGGATTTTCTAGACAAGGTGACAATCAAGATAGATTGCATATGATACTATTGCTAAGGGAGAGAGAGAGAAGACTTGAATTGAAGTTGTAACATTGTTATTCATAGGAACAGAAGAAAAGAGACATCAGGAGAAGAGAATGATGAGATTCCGTGACTGATTGTACATGTGGAGAAGTGAATAGGTGATTTTTATATCTTTGAGCCTGAATGATAGGGATGTTATGGTTTCACTAATGGAAGAGAGGAATCCTAAGTTAGAGAAGATTTTGGGGAGGATGATGAATTTGGTGATGTTGAATCAGAACATTGGTTACAAATAAAAGTTAACTAACATGAGATTAAACCCAAAGAGAAGTGTGAACATTTGAGGAATGGTTAAGATACCACCTGGGACACCTCATTCCATGAGAGAGTGTGGGTTTGAGTCTTGGTTCTGCTTCAAAGTCCAACTTCCTGCTAATGTGCACCTTGGGAGGCAGTGTTGATGGCCCAAGTGTTTGGGGCCCTGCCACCCACATGGCCCTGCCTGGACTTAGTTTCAGGTTCTGGATGCAGCTTGCGTCAGCCTCTACTGTTGTGAGCATTTGGGGAGTAAACCAGTGGATGGAAATGTCTCTCTACTTCTATATGTATCTCTCTGTTTCTCTCTGCCTTTCAAATAAATTGAAAATAAATAAATACAAATTAAAAAAACCAAAAAATTTTAACATTCATAAAAGGACAGGTTATATAGGCATGGTTTGATCCTGATTTCAAATGACTGAATATGGGCCTCTTTCCCTGTTATTTCTGTGTCTTTTGGTTCAGCTTGTCTTGCTTGATTTCGTTTGGAAGACAGGCTGTCGGCATGTTCCAGGTTCACATTTGAGCAATTCCAGTGGAAACAACTTTTCTTTGCAACATCCATATTTTAAGATATAGTTTTGTTACTATTCATATATGGTGAGCCCAACAGATCAGGAGATAATTGCCATCGAAAAAATTGTTACAGTTTCCAAGAAGAGGGGCAGCATGCCGTATATAGGAAGCACAATGGTCAGTCGGGGTTAAGAGCAAGTGAAGAGGAGGTCCCAGGCAATGCCTTATATATTTTTTATTTTATTTTATTTTTTGCAGAAAAGGAAAGGATGAGGCAGGGCAAGCAGGTTTAGGATTAGTTAGTTTAAATAATTTTAGTGGCCTATGGGTATGTGGAGGCTGTTCGAATTTTTCTGGTATCTGTTCCTCCGTGGTTATGGCAGGAAAACAATGTGGGTTTGGCATGTGGGGGTTTGATATGGGAAGTGACTAGGGCTGCAAGGGCTTTGGATTGGCTTGTTTGTATATGAAAGGCACACGTCCTGTTATAGGTATTAGCTAACACTGGGAGGGAGAGTCTCTCCTGGCCAATTAGGCCCCAGATACCAATTCATTGGGAATATAGAAAATCAAAAGTATGGTTAGTATACCTTATATCAGTAACAGTTAAGATTCTGTTTGGCCTTCTGTGGGTCATTACATCTCTATAGACTGGTGTGGAGTGTGGGGTGAGGAATGGTACTGTGATTGACCGTCAGTCTAGACCCCATTGTGGGAATCATGGAGGCTGAAAACAAAAACCAAAAACCAAAACCAGAAAATGGGGAGTATGCTGGCAAGTCGGAAAGTATCTTGCAGTCTACTGCAGGGCTCCTGGAGACATTTGGGTTGGGATGCGCAGGTGGGACTCCAAATGCAGTTCTTGATGTTTAGACGTCAGAGAAGTTAGGGCTCATTGCATAGCAGCTTCATTGCACAACATTCTCTGCTCTTTGACTTTTTGTCTGTCTTTTGTTCTGCATTTCTACAAACCTACAGTTCCTGAAATTTAAGTGTTCAAAAGCAAACTGTAGCTTTCGGTATCACTTAAGTTTTCCAGTTCCCCTGAGAGGTGTCAGTGTTTTCCTCAATGTCTGTAAGAAAAACCTTAGCTTTTTCTTAGGCTCTCTTGCTTCTCCCTCTATCATCTGTATTTTTTCCCTGAATTATTTTTCAGATTTTCTCCTTCCATTACCATATTAGCTGTTACCTTTCTATTCTCTCCTTTTAAATCCATCTTTCTTAACATTGTCAGGTTCCCCCCTTCTCCCCCCGAATAGCCCAGTCACTTGAACACTGCACAGGGAGATTGGTATGTACATTGCACAGGGTGAATGTTGGCAGACCTAGTTTCAAGTCACTTCGTATTCCTCCTCTGTGTTTTATTAGTGATATTAAATGGGTTATATGAGAAAAATGCATGCTTGACAACTATTTATAAAGTGTCATGAAGTTCATGGGGCCAGCGCTGTGGCACAGCAGGTTAAACGCGCTGTCCTGAAGTGTCGGAATCCCATATGGTCGGAAGTGGAGCAGCTGGGACTTGAACCAGTGCCTATATGGGATGCTGGCACAGCAGGGGGTGGCTTTACCTACTACGCCTCAGAGCTGGCCCTGCCAACTAAATTTTAACTGACTTTCAAAGTGTAACTGAAGTCCAGCCTCTTTGATGAAGTCTTCTGATTTATTCGGATCACTCATGTTCTCCTTACATTTCTGTTTCAGTACCAGTTATTTATTTTCTAAGTATTACATACCATTTAATCTCGATGTTTTAGACTTCTGAGAACAGAAGTTATTTTGTACCATGGACAGTTCTGGGCATATAATTTTAAATAAACAGTTGCCAGTTGATTAATTGGGAAAATATTATTTTGCAAGAATTTCATTTTAGGTGTATTTTATTAGCTTCTGTTTTCCCCATGGTAAAAATAGTTTTGGACTGATTAGACTGACAGATGCTGAAACAATTTTGTTCGATTAAACAAATTCTTATCAAAATCCAGAGCATATGCATAAGTGCTAAATAAGTATTCATTTGCTCACTTATTCAGTCAATAAATACTTATTGAATGCCCACTATTTTCTCCATGCAGGGTATTACTACTAGTAGAGATTTAAATGTTGAAAATCTAAACATGAATCTGACGTTGTCCTCATCTTTAATTGGCTTTACTTACAGGATCAATTATGATACAATTGGATGAATATAAAACATTACAGAAAGGTGAGGGGTGTGCTTCTGCATGTATGAAGAAAGAGTAACTCACTGTGATTCAGCTAGTTCATAAAAGGGTTCATAGAAACTGAAGCAGTCAGGAAGGAAGTATTGATGTTCATGTTTTCTTTGTGAAAATTTATGTAGGGTGTTGTTAAAAATTAGCATGCCACAGTGTTTCCATTTCTAGGCAGAGTATGTACAATTTCCATTATTCATCTCACTAAGTACAACTAAAACCCCTTGACATTATACATACAAAACAAATACCTGGAAGATGGGAAAGAAGGAGGCAGACCAGCTGGGGATCTTGGTACATGAGGAATGACATGTTAGTGAGTTCCCTGGGTTTTCTTTTTGTCTTGTGTGTCTCATACTTGGGACTGAAGAAGCTGGCAACTTGGAAAGGCCAATGAGTGCAGACAAAAATAAATACAAGAAGAAGCCCCATGAAAAGCTTGGTCATTCTGGCCAAAGGAACAGGAAAATGAATATTATAGAAAGACAGAAAATTTTATTATTATTTTTTACTTAATTAAATTTTTTTGATGGTCTATGGTTACGCATCAGTTTCTATTAAGGCCAAGAGATTCCTTCCTTCCTTCCTTCCTCCCTCCCTCCCTCCCTCCCTCTCTCTCTCCCTCCTTCCCTCCCTTCCTCCCTTCCTTCCTTTCTCTTTCTCTCTTGCTTTCTTGCTTTTTCCATTTATTTTAAAAGTCAGAGTTATATAGAGAGGAGAGACATAGAGAGAGCTCTTCCATCTGCTCCAACTCCAGGTGGCTGTAACAACCAGGGCTGATCCTGGCCAAAGCCAGGAGCTTCATCCAGGTATCTCATGTGGTTAGCAGGGGCCCAAGCAACGGGGCCATCTTCTGTTGCTTCCTTAGGCACATCAGCAGGGAGCCAGATTGGAAGTGGGGCAGCTGGGACTCAAAGCAATGCCCACTTGAGATGCTGGCATTGCAGGCTATGGCTCAATTTGCTATACCACAATATCATCCTGTACAGAAAACTTTTAGAAGTAACCACTCTCCTCCAAGCACCAGAGAAAAAGTGCCTAAGCTAACCAAGACTGAGCAGGTGCCCTAGACTTCTACCCTAATGAGGCTGTGATGAGTTTCCCAATATTCCTGCCAGGATTTTCACACCTATGAGCCAGTCATGAACCTTCTCTCAGCTCTACCACATCCCTTCTGGGGTATCAGTAGAGACAATTTAAGGAGTTTAAATTTGTAGTTTATTGGGAAACAATGCACTTCTCCCCCTCCCTGCTGATATATTGTTAGAGAAGACCTAAAGGAGAGTCAGGACTGTCATCATTCTCCAGTAGTAATGAGGCTGTCCCACCAGATGACTTTTTCCAAAAACTAGTGCTGGAACATTGGATACAGTCAGCAAAATTATGAGCCTTGGCTTAAGTCTCATACTTTATATGAGAAGTAACTTACAATGAATCATAAATGTAAAATGGAAAACTTTTAGAAAAAACCCCAAAGGAACAAAGGAGATAATCTTCAGCATCCAAAGCTGGGCAAAGAGTTCTTAGACATGACAACAGGGCATGATCCATGAAAGAAAAAAGTGATAAATTGGACTAAATAAAAATTCAGAACTTTTTTCATTGGGAGACTGTTAAGAAGATGGAAAGATGAGATACAGATTGAGATAAAATATTTAACAAAGCAACTAGTATCTAGAATACATACATTCTTAAACAATTAGGAAGCAAATAATCCAGTTACAACTTCGGCAAAAGTTGAGAAGAGACATTTTACTGAAGAAAATAACACAGTTGGGAAATCAGCACACCTGTGACCATGACTAATATAAAAATTGTGACAACACTAAATGCTGGGAAGGATGTGGAGGCTCCAGATCACTCATCCACTATTGGTGGAAATGTAAAATGGTAGAGCTACTCTAGAAAAAGAATTTGGCAGTTTGTTAAACACACACACACACACACACATACACACAACTAAGCATGCAACTACCATGAAACCCAGCAACTATATTCTTGTGGATTTCTCCAGTACATAAAGACTTACACTCATACACTGGTGTTCATAGAAGCTTTATTTGTAATAGTCAAAAACTAAAAACAACACAGACATTCTTCAATGGTGAGTAGCTAAATAAACCATGGAATATTCATCCTATAGAATACTACTTGGCATTATAAAGGAGCATTATTTTAAAGCATTATTATAAAGGAGCAATAGTCAATTATTATTGACAGAGGTGATGACCTGGATGCATCTCTGGGGAATTCTGATGAGGCTTAAAAAGCCAGACCTAAGGGCTGGCACCGCGGGCTCAATAGGCTAATCCTCCGCCTGCGGCGCTGGCACTCCGGGTTCCAGTCCCAGTTGGGGCGCTGGATTCTGTCCCGTTCGCTCCTCTTTCTGTCTAGCTCTCTGCTGTGGCCCGGGAGTGCAGTGGAGGATGGCCCAAGTCCTTGGGCCCTGCACCCGCACGGGAGACCAGGAGAAGCACCTGGCTCCTGGCTTCCGATCAGTGCGGTGCGCCGGCCGCAGCGGCCACTGGGGGGTGAACCAACGGAAAAAGGAAGACTTTTCTCTCTGTCTCTCTCACTGTCTAACTCTGCCTGTCAAAAATAAATAAATAAAAAAAATAAATAAAAAAGCCAGTCCTAAAAGATCATATATTGTATGATTCCATTTCTTTAAAATTCTTGAAATTGTAGAAATGGGGGATAGATTAGTGGTTGCCAAGATTTAAGGAATGGGTCGGTGAAAGATGGGAGGAGTGGTCACGTAACTGTAAAAGAACAGCAAGAGAGATCCTTGTGGTGGTGGAAATGTTCGATGGTGCTATCCTGGTTCTGATACTGTGGCTGTGTAATATGTTACATTGGGAGAGACTGGGGAGAGAATACCTGGCTTCTCTCTGTATTCTTATAACTCCATGTGAACCTACAGAGTTCTCAAAATAAAAACAGTGATAAAAAAAACTTAGCTTATTTTAGTGCTGCTTTTTGCCATGTGGTTGACATCTTAAATCTTTTTGTCAACCGTGATACCATGGTCTACAAATACTATTCTGAATTCCTGCGTTTCACTGTGTGTTGACTGGAATCATTAGGAATATAGAAAAACACAAGGTTTAGAATGCATTCCAAAAAAACTGTGTGTATATGAATGAAATGCATGTGTAAGCATGTCTAAGGAAGAGGCCATAACTCTCCTCTTTCAATATTTCTAATGTTCCACTGTAAATTGTAAGAACTGTAGTGTAAACTGACATTTGTAATCCTATTCAACTGTTAACTTGCCAAGAAGCATATCCTCTCTCAGGATATGTAGCTTTACTACACTACCAACCATTGTATTGTCAAATCCATGTGAATTATACAAAACAAAAGAAAAACAAATGGCCTTGCTAAGATTTGGCAGCTGCAACAAGGAACCTATCAATTTGAGGTTTGTTGTAGTGCATTGAATTTAAAAGGATAGTCTTCAAGTAATTTTAGTGTTTGAAATGACTGAATAATACAAAGAGCTTGCAACTCGTTTCCAAGAGATTGGACAAGAAAGAAAAAAAATCTTTCTGATTTTCCCTTGGTTTGTATTCATGCAGCATATGAAAGCTTGGTATTTTAGATTCTTTCCAGTTAATTATTAATTATCCAACAATCTGCCTATAGAATCTCTTTGAAGAACTATTTTCACATTTATGTGAATTTGAGGAAAATACTTAATATTTGTGACATCTAAGAAAAGTGTTTAGCTTAAGTGATAGTTCATTAATAGAATTTGGGAGACTGGCAGGAAAATAGATCCCATCTGATCTTATAGATTAGAGGATTCTTACAGAGTTAGCTGAAATAGATGAGGGTTTCTGCTTTAATTGAATCAGATAATTAAGCTCTATGCACTGTCTGATACCAGCTTACAATGTAGTAAAAATGAAACCATGGAAGTGAAAAGGAATTAAAAATAAAGCAGCTCAAGCTTTTTAGGCCATTTGTGAAAGTTGCTATATTACAGATTGCAAAGTAGGTCATTAACAAATACTTGCACCTTGATGGGGCTGCATCATCAAACCTCTCCAATACCATGTGAATGTTATCCTCTGGGTTTGGGTAGTGTACCGTTAGCTGGACTCTTTGCAACAGCTCTGGCACCTACTAAGTGTCTGACACAATACCAGGTACTGGGAAATGCAGCAGTGAACAAAACACATGGAAAAAATTCCCAGCTTGCCTTCATGGAGTTTCCATTCTAGACTGCAAATAGAGATGGTGAGCTACACAGGTAAGGTAGGTAATTTCACACAGGTTGACTATCCATTATTTCAAATTCTTGGGACCGAAAGTGTTTTGAAGTTTGAGGGTTTTTTTTATTCTCCAGATTTTGCAATATTTGCATAAACACAGTGAGGCATTTTGGAGATGCGGCTCAAGTCAAAACATGAAATCATTTGTGCTTCATATATACCTAATACACTGACCTTAAAGGTAATTTTTTAAAAAAGATTTATTTATTTTACTTGAAAGTCAGAGTTACACAGAGAGGAGAGGCAGAGCGAGAGCGAGAGCGAGAGCGAGAGAGAGAGAGATCTTCTGTCTGATGGTTCATTCCCCAATTGGCCACAAAGGCCAGAACTGCACCGATCCAAAGCCAGGAGCCAGGAGCCTCTTCGGGGTCTCCCACACGGGTGCAGGGGCCCAAGGACTTGGGCCATCTTCTACTGCTTTTCCAGGCCATAGCAGAGAGCTGGACAGGAAGTGGAGCAGCCGGGTCTCGAACCGGCACCCATATAGGATGCCTGCGCTTCAGGCCAGGGAGTTAACCCGCTGCGCCAGTCCCCTTAAAGGTAATTTTAGATAAGGTATTCAATAATTTTGTGCTTGAGACAAAGTTTCCTTGTGTAGAACTTCCTACTTGTTGGAAGTCAAAAGGTTTTTGTTTTGAAGCATTTTGAGTGTCAGATTTGCACAGTAGGGATGCTCAACCTGTAGTATGTTTGGAGGTGACATGTTCAATGCAGATAAAGCAAAGGAGGAAGAAAAAGAAGAAGTGAATTTTGAACAAAGACTGGAAGGTGCTGTATTCTCTTAAGGTAGGAGATCTGAACAGAAAGTCTAGTGCAAGATACTGAAGTGAGAATGCTGCACTTCAGCAAGGAGGCCAGAGGGGCTGAAGCCAAAGGAAGGAGTGGTGGAGATGAGGTGTGCATGTAGCAGGGGCCTGTGGGCTGTCTTTGTCCAGAGGACTTGACTTGTTTTTAGAGCAAGATGGAACACATTTTGAGGGATGTAGATGGGGAATAATGATCTGATCAGATAACCGTAATATGAGTACTACATTGCCTGATTAGTTAGGAAGTGGCTTAAATATTAAATTGATGTACAATCCCAATAAAAAACTGCAGCTGAGGGAAAAAAGTGGTTAGGAACAAACAATTGACCAAACAACTTACCAACAAAACCCTCTGATAAGACTTTCTATCCTTTAGAAAGGGTGGAGGTGGAACAGGGGAGAATATTGTATAAAAGCTCAGTCTTATTTCTAAAAGGTGCTTGTTTTGTCTGGGCACAATAAAATTGATCACAGAGGACGTGTTTTTGTGAGTAACACAATATATCAACCATTGTCAAGGTATCTTGAATTTTTCAACACTGAAAAAAAAATACACAAATCTGATATTAGAGATTCCTCCCATTGGAAGAACCAGTTGGAAACAGAGAAGGTTGAAGAGGGAGGGACTCTGAGAAACAAAGGACTTGAAATGCATGTATTTCCTGAATGTTTTGCCCTTTCCTTAATGTTATTGTGCTTAACACACTTTTGTGGGTTTATTTAATAAATACAGCCATTTATATCTCATTAATGTGAGATCTACATGGCTGAATAGAATACTTTGATGGTCTCTAATCCGGAAGACTTCATGAGTAAATTATCATGAATTAGTGTCTGTAAGAGTATACATTTCCTTAAGAAATGCTTTGGATACCTAAAAATCATGAAAAGTATGTAACACACCTGGCTAGCAATGATTGTATGACATTCCCACCTCTTCAGATAAAGGTCTGTCAGCACCTCCATTACAGGCACATATTTGCAGGTTGAAACTTGGCATAGTGGCTCTAAAGGGGAAAGAGGTTTAAACAAAATATGAACAAAATTTTTCTTCCTTATGTTTGAAGGAGAAATTCCCTTCATACTTTGATTCAGCTGCATCTTATAAAATTTCGGGAATCTTATGTTAGTTTTGTTTTCAGTATAATAAGAAGTGCCTTTGAAAAACAGTTTATCTTTGGGTATAAAGGGTATAAAAACCTTTTGATGTTTGGTAACAGATTTGCTTAAGAAAAGATGATTTAAAAGAGATGTGCAATTTGGGACATGCTCAAGCTGACTTACCTCAAATGGTAGAGTTAGAAACATACCAGGGGATTCCAATTCAATCCCATCAAGGTGGCATGTACCAATGCCATCTCACTAGTCCCAGTGATCAATTTCTGTTCACAGTTGATCATAATGATAGGACTAAGAACCAAAGGGATCACATAAACAAGAATAGTGTCTGCAAATACTAGCTGACAGAATAAAAAAGGGAGAGAATGATCCAACATGGGAAGTGAGCTACACAGCAGACCCATAGAATGGCAGATGTCCTAAACAGCACTCTGGCCTCAGAATCAGCCCTTAAGGCATGCGGATCCGGCTGAAATGCCCATGAGAGTATTGCAGAACGGAAGTAACCATCTCCTCAGAAGCAATGGAGTATGTAGATGTAGCAAACCAAAAAATTGTTGATGAGAGCTAAAAGGAAAATAGGAATTTTCAAGAAACATATGTCTTTCAATTTATTTGATTAAAGCTTAGTGACTTAAAATAAAAGCAACTATGCTAACATGTATGAAAAATGTACAAGAAGCAAAAAATGCTCCTATGTTGGATGTTCCCAAATAAGCCTATATTCAATATTCAGGTTTTTAAAAAATATTTATTTAATTGATGGAGAGAGAGAAAGAGAGAGAATATCTTCCACTCACTCGTTCACTTCACAGATGGTCACAATGGCTAGGGTTGGGCCAGAGAGAAATCAGGAGCCAAAAGCTTCAGTTAGGTCTTCTGTGTAGGTAACAGGGGCCCAACCAATTGACCCAAATTTTGCTGCTTTTCCTAGTCCATGAACAGGGAGCTGCATTGAAAGTGGGGCAGCTGGACATGAGGTGCCTATGTGGGATGTTGGTGTCACAGGCAGAGCATTTACCCACTACACCACAATGCTGGCACCTTAGTATTCAGTGTTAAGAATACAAAGTCAAAAGATTTGGTATTAAATTAATTTGTGGATTCTTGGTTACTGTGACTTTGGTATTTAACTGGCTCTATTCTTATTCACGAGTATCTACTTTTATTTCAAATGTGTTAACTGTCTGACTAGACATGTGCATTTGTTGGTGATTGAATATGCTGCTTGGGTGTCTGTGTTCTCTCTCATCAAAAATGTTCTCCTTGGTGTGCTAGTTGTACAAGACCATAGCTTGGGTTGGATTGCCAATAAGGTAGATAAATGTGGGTTAAATATGGTGATGATCCAACGTTGAAAAGGATAAAAAGAGGCTGTCATTTGTTCTATGACTTAATTCCAATCACATTTCAGGCATGGAAAGCCAAGACACTCTGGGGAAAAAAAAAAAAAAAAACCTAAATGACAGATCTCCGCGAGTGAGATCCCAGTGGAAAGAATGGGTCATCAAAGAAGGAGGTACCTTTCTCTGAAGGGAGGAGAGAACTTCCACTTTGACCATGGCCTTGTCTAAATATGATCAGAGTCGGTGAACTCAGGGGGCTTCCATAGCCTTGGCAGCTCATGACAAGAGCCTAGGGTGATTACTGAGGCCATAAACAAGAGTGTCAATTTGTTAAGTCAACAACAGGAGTCACTGTGCACTTACTCTTCATGTAGGATCTTTGTCCTTAGTGTGCTGTACATTGAGATTTAATGCTATAACTAGTACTCAAACAGTATTTTTCACTTTATGTTTCTGTGTGGGAGCAAACTGTTGAAATCTTTACTTAATGTACACTAAACTTATCTTCTGTATATAAAGAGAATCAAAAATGAATCTTGATGTGAATGGAAGGGGAGAGGGAGTGGGAAAGGAGAGGGTTGCGGGTGGGAGGGATGTTATGGGGGGGAAGCCATTGTAATCCATAAGCTGTACTTTGTAAATTTATATTCATTAAATAAAAGTTTAAAAAAAATAAATTATGGGACATGTAAACCATGGAATACTACACAGTGGTAAAAAATAAATAAATAAATCTAGTCATTAGCAATAAAAAAAAAAAGACTTTAAACAAAAAAGAGTTGTCTGTTTTTTTTCCTAATGATCATAATCATTGCAAATGGAAACACTGATATCCTTAAAGGCTCAACTTACCTTGCTTGTCCTTACTATAAAGCCAGAATACCCACAGATGTGATACTCTCTTTAGAATATGACAGGCCTTCCTTCAAAAAATTCACATAAAATACATATCCTGAACAAACATTGATGTATTTAGAATGTTTTTGCACCAAAATAACTTATATTTTAATTTTGTGAACTCTCTGAAGTACCCTTATCAACACTAAGTGAATATTTGTTGAGAATCTGAGAATATATGAGACAGATAAAAGATATCATATAAAAGGCTTTAAAAAGTTTTTAATAGTTTTGGGGTAATCTGTGCAAGTAGAATACAACTCAGAAAGGTGATGGTGGGGGAGGCACATGTAGTTAAATGTCGGTTTCCCTTTCTTCCTTCTTTGTTCTAAGCCACTGGTTACCCTCCATAGAGAAAACCACTGCTAATAATATTCTGTGTATTCTTCAAGAGATAAACTATTCTTTTTTCTTTTTAGTTAAAACAGTAGCTTACTATTATACATTTTGTTCTGCATTTTGTTTTCCTAACATTATATCTTGGAAGTTGTTTGATATTTGTATGTAGAAAGCCACTTCATTATTTATTTATTTAGTTTTTGTGAGTCTTATGCTCTAACTTAAGGATGTACCATGATTTACTTAATCAGTCTATTATCCATAGACATTTCGGCTTTTCCAAAATTTTGCTGTTACAAACAATATAACAATGAAATCCTTGTACGTAGATAATTTTGTGTGAATATATTTGTGAGGTAACTTCTAGAAGAAAATTAAAAAAAAATACAGGCAGGGCCAGCACTGTGGTATAGTGAGTAAAGCTGCCGCCTGAAGTAGTGGAATCCCGTGTGGGTGCTGATTCGAGTCCTGGCTGCTTCACCTCCAATCCAGCTCTCTGCTATGGCCCGAGAAAGCAGTAGAAGATGACCCAAGTCCTTGGGTCCCTGCACCTGTGTGGGAGACTGGGAAGAAGCTTCTGCCTCCTGGCTTTGGAGCAGTGCAGCTCTGGCTGCTTGCCCAATTGGGGAGTGAACCAGTGGATGGAAGACTTCTCTCTCTGTCTGCCTCTGCTCTCTGTAACTCTGCCTTTCAAATAAATAAATAAATCTTAAAAAAAGAATACATGCATGTTTGTGGAGTGCTTTCCCATAGAAATTGTACACTTTCAGCAGTGATTTGTAAATGTGTCTATTTCCCTGTATCCCTGGCCACCACAATGTATATCAAAACTTAATGTCTAACAATCTCTTAGAAGGAAATGTCTTAGTTTACATTTTTATCATACATGAAGTTGAACAACATTTCCTAAGTTTGAGTCATTTATATTTTCTTTTTTTTTGCCATGTGTCATTTAATTTATTTTTTTTAAACTTTTATTTAATGAATATAAATTTACAAAGTACAGCTTATGGATTACAATGGCTTCCCCCCCATAACATCCCTCCCACCCGCAACCCTCTCCTTTCCCACTCCCTCTCCCCTTCCATTCACATCAAGATTCATTTTCGTTTCTCTTTATATACAGAAGATCAGTTGAGCATACATTAAGTAAAGATTTCAACAGTTTGCTCCCACACAGAAACATAAAGTGAAAAATACTGTTTGAGTACTAGTTATAGCATTAAATCTCAATGTACAGCACACTAAGGACAAAGATCCTACATGAAGAGTAAGTGCACAGTGACTCCTGTTGTTGACTTAACAAATTGACACTCTTGTTTATGGCCTCAGTAATCACCCTAGGCTCTTGTCATGAGCTGCCAAGGCTATGGAAGCCCCCTGAGTTCACCGACTCTGATCATATTTAGACAAGGCCATGGTCAAAGTGGAAGTTCTCTCCTCCCTTCAGAGAAAGGTACCTCCTTCTTTGATGACCCATTCTTTCCACTGGGATCTCACTCGCGGAGATCTTTCATTTAGGTTTTTTTTGTTTCTTTTTTTTTTTCCCCAGAGTGTCTTGGCTTTCCATGCCTGAAATACTCTCATGGGCTTTTCAGCCAGATCCGCATGCCTTAAGGGCTGATTCTGAGGCCAGAGTGCTGTTTAGGACATCTGCCATTCTATGGGTCTGCTGTGTAGCTCACTTCCCATGTTGGATCATTCTCTCCCTTTTTTATTCTATCAGCTAGTATTTGCAGACACTATTCTTGTTTATGTGCTCCCTTTGTTTCTTAGTCCTATCATTATGATCAACTGTGAACAGAAATTGATCACTGGGACTAGTGAGATGGCATTGGTACATGCCACCTTGATGGGATTGAATTGGAATCCCCTGGTATGTTTCTAACTCTACCATTTGAGGTAAGTCAGCTTGAGCATGTCCTGAGTTGCACATCTCTTCCCTCTCTAATTCCCACTCTTATATTTAACAATGATCACTTTTCAGTTAAGTTTCAGCACTTAAGAAGAATTGTGTATTGATTACAGTATTCAATCAAAAGTATTAAGTAGAACAAACAAAAAAATACTAAGAGGGATAACATATTAAATTGATCAACAATCAGGGCAAGGGCTGATATAGTCACCATTTCTCATAGTGTTCATTTCACTTTAACAGTTTTCCTTTTTGGTGCTCAGTTAGTTGTCACCTATCAGGGAGAACATGTGGTATTTGTACCTTTGTGATTGGCTTATTTCACTCAGCATAATGTTTTCCAAATTCCTAACAGGGATCATTTTTCAGTTAAATTTAAACACCTAAGAATAAAAAAAAATTGTGTGTTAATTACAGAGTCATTTATATTTTCTTTGAACTGTTTATATCTTTGTCTCTGTCTAAATGCATTATTGGTCTTTTTTCTTATTGATTTGTGAGAATTCTTAATTCATAAGTTAGCTGGTGTAAATATTTTCTTAGTTATCTTTATTGGCTTTTATGTTTACATGTTTGCCTTGTCTGGGATTTATTTTAGTGTGGGGTGTGAGACAAAATCCAACTTATTTTTTTTTCTTTTGTGCTATCAGGTACTTTTTTTTTTTTTTTTGCTTTTATATCACTAAACAGTTTACTTTGTGAGATTCAAATTCATTTGTCACAGTTGGAATTTATAATTGTATTTGGGTGTATTTCTGGACCTTCTATTCTGTTTCATTGAACTGTTTGTCTATTTATGAACCAGTAGCTTACCATTTAAAATATTATAGCTTTACATAGTATGATATTCTGTTAGTTTCATCCATGGTTCCCAGCTTACAACCTTCTTGAAGGCAGATCATAAAAACCCTTCTTCCTTCTCTCTGAGCTGGCCATGAAGAAATTCTCTGACCATCCTTGTCTGAAAATAGATCGTAAAACTCCCATAAGAGAAGCAATCCTTCCCCGTGCCCTTGAGAAGGAATGCTGAAGAATCTGAACAGACAGGCCTTACTGGGTTCCCCATGTAGTCTGTCAACATTAGATAATACGCTTTTGTCCAGTAACATTTCTACATGGTTGTCCATGCTTCAATAACTATGCATTGAAGTCTTCATAAAAACCCAAAGGACACGGTTCAGAGAGCTTCTGGGCAGCTGAACACTGGCAGGTGCTTGAAGAGTGGTGTGCCCAGAGGACACAGAGGCACTGTGCCCCTGCCATCATAGCTCACCCTAAGCATCTCTTCATCTGTTTTTTTATGATACCCTTTAAGAAAAACCAGAAAATGTAAGTAATATTTGTTTCCTTGATCCCTGTGAGCTGCTCAAGCAAGTTAGTTGAGCTCAAGGAGGGGCTTGTGGGAACACTGATTTTTAGTGGGTAGGTCAGAACATAGGTAAAACAACCTGGGCTTGTGACTAGCAACTAAAGTGGAAGGGAGCAGCTTTGGGGACTGAGCCCTCAACCTGTGAGATCTGACACTATCTCCTAGTACTTAATGTTAGAACTTAATTAGATTCAAAGACATCTAGCTGGTGTCCATACTACAGAATTGATTGCTTGCTTTGCGCCTGGGGTCACACCCCACACATCTGGTATCATAGTGATCTGTGTTGTAAATGGGTTATATTAGGGGATACTGAGTTTAATTTGTTTTTTCCTTCAGTATATTCAGAAGTAGATTATTAAAATATCTTGCACTGCTATTCTCTGTGCTTTTGTCTTTGTTTATAGGATATTCCTGGCTATTTTTATTTTTCCTGTGAATTTCAGAATGAAATTAATGTGTCTAGCTTCAAACTATGTTAATTGTGTATGATTATGTTAAATTTATAGAATTACTTAGGGAGAAAGGGCATTTTAAACATGATGGATTTTCTTACCCAAGACATGCTTCACCTGGAAAACTTCAATTCCTGTGTGTCCGCCAATAGTGCTTAAGTTTGCTTCATATAGCTTATATATATTTTTTGTTATACATTTTTAGCTCTCTTAATATTTTGGTTGTTGTGGTAAATGCAAGCTCCTTTCTCTTAATATCTCATATGAATGTTGTTTGTGTATATGAAGACTCAAAAAGTCTTAATTTTTTGTATTTTGTACTATTTTTGTGTTCATCTGCTTTACTGAATATTTTTCTTATTTCTAGTGTTTCAGTTGATTCTCTTGTGTGTTACTGTTAAACAATCATATTGTCTGCAAATAATGATAATTTTATCATATTCTTTAAGTTTTATACCTATTTTTATTGCCTAGTTATGTTATCTAAGACCTTCAAGACAAGTAACGATGGTCATAGTAGATGTATATTTCTTTGACGTGGCTTTAATAGGCATGTTAATAGTTTTTCCATGAAACATGATATGCTGGCTTTTGAGATGAAGTAGAATTATTTTGTCATGAAATGGAACAATCCATTTATCTTTATGCAATGAGAAGTCTGGAAGCTGAGTGGTAGCTGCCTGACTCCTCGTTCTTTGTATGGTGAATAAACTCCTACTGTCTTCTACGTCTTGGTTGTCATTAATTGGCTTCTTGCACGTCAGGTAAACAGATCATTTTGGTGGTCTGTAGAAATGCCTTCAATCAGTTTTGGGAATTTCTAGGCAGCCATGAAGGGGTTCTAGTCCCAAGTGGATGTCTTGCTTGTGGCACACAGGGCCCCAGTTAGCAGGCGCCCTGCTGAGCCTTCCTGCAGCTGCCTGAGTGCCTGTTAGCCTTAGGGACAGTTTCTAACTGTTGGCCATGCATCACTGGCCTAAGATGTTTTTACAGTTAGAAGAAACTAGGTCTGAATTTGGTTTGGAATTTGGAGATGTCTTTGGCATTTGGTAGCAATCTTTGTATAATGGTGCGGGATGATAGTTCTTCTGCTAATTTGGTTCAGTTGTGACTGGACACTGGAGTTAAAGGGACTTTACCTTTTGTGTAGTTAGAAAGAGATCCCTGTCATTAGAGATTGCTCTGTAACTTGACAAACTTGCTTTGTACCTTGGAGAAATTTTTGGCTGAGTAACCTCAAAAAGCCGTGGCGGCCATTTGGGGGGTGAACCAACGGAAGGAAGACCTTTCTCTCTGTCTCTCTCACTGTCTAACTCTATCTGTCAAATAAATAAATAAATAAATAAATAAATTAAAAAAAGCAATTTTATTACTTTCTTGTCTTTCTCTTTTGTTCAAAACCTTTTCAAAATCTATGGAGATGTTAATTTTCCTTTTATAATTAATGTGGAAAATTATATTAATAGGCTGTTATAGAATCTCTTATTTTGGGAATAGATACAACTTGATAATGGCATATTATTCTTTTTTTTAAATTAAAAACACTTTTTTTTTTTTTTTTTTTTTTTTTACAGGCAGAGTGGACAGTGAGAGAGAGAGAGACAGAAAGAAAGGTCTTCCTTTGCTGTTGGTTCACCCTCCAATGGCTGCCGCAGCCAGCACGCTGCGGCTGGTGCACCGCGCTGATCCGAAGCCAGGAGCCAGGTGCTTCTCCTGGTCTCCTATACGGGTGCAGGGCCCAAGCACTTGGGCCATCCTCCACTGTACTCCCTGGCCACAGCAGAGAGCTGGTCTGGAAGAGGGGCAACCAGGACAGAATCCGGCGCCCCGACCGGGACTAGAACCCTGTGTGCCGGCGCCACTAGGCGGAGGATTAGCCTATTGAGCTGCGGCGCCGGCTGCATATTATTCTTTAATGTGATCTTGGATTCTGTTTGCAAATTTTTATTCAGGATTTTTTCTTTTCTTAAAATTTTTTTAAAGATTTATTTATTTATTTGAAAGTCAGAGTTACACAGAGAGAGAAGAGGCAGAGAGAGAGAGGTCTTCCATCCACTGGTTCACTCCCCGGATGGCCTCAATGGCCAGAGCTGTGCTGATCCGAAGCCAGGAGCCAGGAGCTTCTTCCTGGTCTCCCATGCGGGTACAGGGACCCAAGGACTTGGGCCATTTTCTACTGCTTTCCCAGGCCATAGCAGAGAGCTGCATGGGAAGTGGAGCAGCCAGGTATCGAACCGGCACTCATATGGAATGCCAGCGCTTCAGGCCAGGGCGTTAACCCACTGCACCACAGCGCCGGCCCCTATTCAGGATTTTTTCATCAATGTTCATAAGTGAATTTGGAATACAGCCTTCTGTGTTATTTTTCTGAAGGATTTATGTCTTCAATATAATTTTTCTTTTTTTCTATGCCTTACACACTTTGAATGCCATTAGGGTTATCTGTTTCTTAAAGATTTGTCAGGGTTCCTCTTGTGAAACCAAATGTGTGTTGAACTATATTGTTAGGAGCAAATATTTGATAATGTGTCCTATTTTTTCCATGGACATTGGTATGTTACAGTTGTTATTTCATCCAAGGTGAGATTTCATAGAAAATAACTCATTTCATCTTTGTTCATAAATTTACTCAAATTGCATTGAGGAAATTGGTATTTTAGGATTCTTTTAATTTCTTCTGTTTCTGTGATTTTCTTCATCATTGTGTCTTGTTTGTGTTTTCTTTCTTCTTAAATAAAAAGTATTGGTGGGGTAAGTCTTTTCTTTTCCTCCCTTCATCTTAACCCATGAGACATCCCTCCGGTTTGCTTATTAATTCTCCCATATTCTGTTTGTCTAATTAATTCATTATAATTTTTAGTTTTGTTAACTTATTTCTTTGGTCTTCCCTTTCTTTTCTTCTATTTTATTGGGTGTTTAAATCATCTCTTTCATTCTTTTCTCATTAATATTTTAGCTGTATCCCTGAGATAATGATATACATGTCTCATTTTTTTCTTGATCATTATTTTCAGATCCTGCAGTTTCAGTTTTGATTTTCTCTTTGATGCGAAAGTTCATAGAATTTAAAAATATCCTCAGGGTAGATTTTTTTTATTTTCTAGTTTTTTATTTTGAGTTTTATTGCATTATGAGCATATATGCCTATATTGATTCTTCTTTTTGGAATTTGCTGTAGTTTCCTTTGTTCCTAAATAGCTTTGTAATGTTCCATGGGTGTTTGGAAAGAAGGTGTACTTTCTATTTTCAGTGTATATTGCTTGGAAATACATTATTTTACTTAGGTTTTCTATATTCAAACATATATTGTATTTGCTTGTTCTGTCAGGTATGGAGAGGAAAGGATTAGTTTTCTGTTGTGGAGAATTTATTACCTGGTTTAAGAGTTGTGTTTCTTGCACATTTTTCTGTATTGTTATTGATGCTGTAATATTTGGTACTTACATATTCATTACAATTTGCATTTTGGATTGTGTCTTTTAACATTACAAAACATTTTTTTTACTTATTTTATTTTTGAAAATTTTATTTAAGTTATACAAGTTTCATGTATTTCATGTTTAGGAACATAGTGACACTTCCCCTCCTACCCTCTCTTCTGCCCATGCTCCAACTCTTCCTCCTCTTCCCTGTCAATTCCCATTCTTAATTTTTATAGAAGTCTATTTACAGTTTATTTAATGATCATATAGTTAACCCTAAACTAAGTACAAGAGTTTAACAAATAGTATGGAGACAAAAAACAACAACAAACCTGTACCTCAATGGAAGAGACAAGGACTGTAAACAATCATTGAATCTCAAAGTGTCTATTTAATTCCTATACATTACATTTTAGGCATTCTATTAGTTACCTCAGATCAGGGAAAATATATGATATATGTCTTTTTGGGACTGGCTTATTTCACTGAGTATAATAATTTCCAGTTGTTATTTTCCATCTTGTTACAGAAGATGGGAATTTTCTCTCTCTGTGTCTCTCTCTTTTTTAAAAGATTTATTTATTTATTTGAAAGTCAGAGTTACACACAGAGAAGGAGAGGCAGAGAGAGAGAGAGAGAGAGAGAGAGAGAGAGAGGTCTTCCATCTGCTGGTTCACTCCCCAGTTGGCTGCAATGGCTGGAGCTGTGCCGATCTGAAGCCAGGAGCCAGGAGCTTCCTCTGGGTCTTCCCATGCGGGTACAGGGGCCCAAGGACTTGGGCCATCTTCTGCTTTCCCAGGCCATAGCAGAGAGCTGGATCAGAAGTGGAGCAGCTGGGACTTGAACTGGCACCCTTATGGGATGCCACACTGCAGGTGGCAGTTTTACCCGCTATGCCACAGCGTTGGCCCCAGGATTATGTATTTTTTTTAACAGCTGAGTAGTACTTCATAGTGTATATATACCATAATTTCTTTATCCAGTCAACAGTTGGTGAGCATTTGGGTTGATTCCATATCTTTGCTATTGTGAATTGTGCTGCAGTGAACATGGGGGTACAGGTAACTTTCAGATGCTGATTTCTTTTGTTTTGGATAAATTCCCAGGAGTGGGCTGGTTGGATCATATGGTAGGTCTATATTCAGATTTCTGAGATATCTCCATACTGTCTTATACAGTGGCTGCACCAGTTTACATTCCCATCAACAGTGGACCAGGGTACCTTTCTCCCTACTTCCTTGCCAGCATTTGTTTATTGATTTTTGTATGAGAGCCATTCTAAATGGAGTGAGGTGAAACTGCACCATGGTTTTTATTATTTATTTATTTATTTTTATTTGACAGAGTTATAGACAGTGAGAGAGAGAAGCAGAGAGAAAGGTCTTCCTTCCGTTGGTTCACTGCCCAAATGGCTGCTACAGCCAGCGCTGCGCCGATCCAGAGCCAGGAGCCAGGTGCTTCTTCCTGGTCTCCCATGCGGTGCAGGGGCCCAAGCACCTGGGCCATCCTCCACTGCTCTTCCGGGCCACAGCAGAGAGCTGGACTGGAAAAGGAGCATCCTGGACTAGAACCTGGCACCCATATGGGATGCCGCCGGTGCCACAGGCAGAGGATTAACCAAGTAAGCCACAGCACTGGCCCTGCACCATGGTTTTGATTTGCATTTCCCTAACATCTAGTGATCCTGAGAATTTTCTCAAGTGTCTGTTGGCCATTTGAATTTCTTCTCTTGAAAAATGCCTGTTCAAGTCCTTTGTCCATTTCTTAAATATATTGTTTTCTCCAAATTGGGGAAGCTTTTTCTAATTATTTGACTAAATAGGCCTCCTAGTCTGTTCTCTCTTTCCACACCTTTAGGAATTCCTAAGACATGTATGTTGGGTTGCTTGATAGTATCCCATAAATCTCCAACACCATCTTAAGTTTTCTATTTCCTTCTTTTTTTTTTTTAATGTAAGATTTCCAAAGATTTGTCTTCTAGTTTAGATATTCTTTCCTCTGCCTTGCCAAGTCTGCTGTTAAAGCTTTCCACTGCATTTTTATTTGATCTATTGAATTCTTCATTTCTAGTATTTCATTTTGATTTCTCTATAAAATCTCAGTTTCATGGGAAAAATTTTTATTCATGTCATGTATAGTTTTCTTTAGTTTGTGGATTGGCTTCTAATTGCTTTTGAGTAATCCTATGATCTTTTATTTGAATTCCATTTCTGGCATTTCCTCAATCTCTTTTCTTCACATTCTAATATTGAAATGTTGTTGTGTTCCTTTGTGGAGGGTCATGATGTCTTCCTTATTCTTGGTCCTTTAATTTCATTTGTCTTCAGGCATTTGTGGAGTTGATTTTTGTTTTTTTTCCTCTGATGGCTTTTATCTTTGACCTATTCTTCTGTAGCTTAGTGGAATGTCTGCACTTTTGGGGAATACCAGGAGATGTGTGGTGGATGTGGCCAGGGAGCTCTGGTCAGTGCTCAAGGGTGGGGCAAGTATCCAGGGTAACACCCAAGGTGGGTATTTTAGTTTTCAATGTCTGAGTGTTAGCCCCCAGTGTATGAACCACACAAATGATCTGCACAGTCTTCATTGTGAGCACAGTTCCCACTGTAGTGACCTGCTGTAGGCAACCAAGGAGCTCGGGGTATGTGGAACTGCACCACCCAGTAATTGCCCAGCATCCCAGCTACACCCAGCACTTTCTCATGTAACTACCAAATTCAGCACACAAGTTTCAGCACCACAGTTTCAGCACACAAGGCTCCCACAGTCACTGGTTGCAGAAGTTTCTCTCTGCCCTGTCAGCCTATCCAGTCAACAGAGAGGCAAATGTTCCCCAAGACAGCTCCACCTAGGTATCTTGATCCTTGGAGGCTGCAGGTGCCTCACCGTCCTGCATACTTGTCCAGCCACTTCTCAGCTAGACTCAGTTAGTGGGTACTGTGGATTGTTCCCTTTGCTAGAATCTCTGGATTACACAAGTACACAAGAGCCACTGGCCAAATGTTTCTCTCTCCCCACCACAGCTGCCAGTACTGCTAAGAAGATGGTGTCCTGTCTCAGCCAGTTATTGTGTATGTGCACAAAGTCTTCTGCAGCTCCCCTACAAACCCAAAATGGCTCCCGCCCTTTCTCAGCCAGGCAGCAGGCACTGTTGTGGAGAAGTTGGTGTGAGATAAACATGCCTCCTCTACTTCCACTGGGTCTGTGGGCAACTGCAAGCAAACACTAGCCCCAGGGCTCCAGTCCAGACTCACACCACATTCTCCCTCTGGCTATATCACCATGGTTTGCTCCAGTCGAGTCTCACCACTGTCTCCAAGTTGCCGCCCACTCCAACTCTCGGCTACTGCAGTTGTGCATCATGTTTATGTTTGTGCTGCGCATCTGCACCCTCCACACAGGCCCACGGCATTCCTCTTCTTCTTGTAGGATTTCCAATGTGGTTTTCTCTCCAATTCTCTGCTGAGAGTTCACTTCCTACACTTTTTTTTTTTTTTAACTGTTTATCTCTAGCCTAGCACAGTATGTTGTTCCCTAATCTGCCATCTTGGAATCTCTGTCCACATTATCTATCTTTTTCATTTAATGTATATGTATTTTACTTTGCATTCAAACTCATCTCATATTAGTATATGAACTTTGTTTTCTTTTTGCTTGCTATTTCCTGTTAGAGCCTTGGCCCTTCATTTCATTTTTAACCTTTCTGAGTTACTTAGAGAATCTGTGGTATTTGTGTTCTCATTGTAAGCTCAGATTCCCCAGCAATGTCCCTCACCAGGTAACCAGGAAGCCCTGATCATGTGGAGCCTGCCGCAGTGACTGCCCAATGTCCCAGCCACACCCCGAGTCTTCCTACGCAGCCTCAGTGTCTTCACAGTTCTGGCACACAAGCCTCCCACAGTTCCAAGCATCCAGCCCCCTGCCTGTTCTCCCCACCAGACTCAGGAGTCTCTGCTTGGCTAATTGCTGGGTGTGGACATGAGCTGGCACAGCTGTTACATATGTCCAAAATGGCACCTGCTCTCTGTCAGCTTGTTACAGGATACCTTTGCAGGGTGATCTGAGAGAGAGGAAATGTACCTCGCTTTGTTTTTTCTCCTCTAGTTTGGCAGGTGCACTATCCCCCATGGGGTTCCAATCCTGATTCCCTCTAGGCTCTTCCTGTAGCTTTTTTGCTAGTGGCTTGGGCTGCTTCAGTCTGGTCTCACCTCACTCTCCAATGCTGTTGTGGAGGCTCTCAGCTGCTAGGATTGTAAGTTCACCCTCCACGTAAGTCCACTGTGTTCCTCCATTTATGTAGAGTTTCCTCTGCTGTTTTCTCCCTAACTTCACCCTGAGACATCACTCTTTCCACTTTTTTAAAACTATCTTCTCTTAGACTTGAGCAGCAAGCGCCTGCCTTACTCCACCATCTTAATACAATCCAGGAAAATCACTTTAATAAATGGTGCTGGGAAAACTGTGTATCCACATGCAGGAGAACATAGATTCTTTTCTCTCACTATATAAAAATTTTTACTCAAAATGGACCATCAAAGGCTTAAATATAAGATATGAAGCTAAGCAACGACTATAAGAAAATACAGGGAGAGCCTTGATGAACATTGATTGATCTGGGCAAATATGACCCCCCAAAGCACAGGCAACAAAAGCAAAAATTGAAAATTTGTATGCTCAGCCCTGGCTGTTGTAGCAACTTGAGAAGTGAACCATTAGGTAGAAGAAATCTCTTTCTCTCTGGCCCTCCCTCTCTGTCAGTCTGCCTTTCAAATAAATACATACAAAAATAAATAAAGCTAAAAAGTCAAAAAATAAGAAATGCTGATGAGGATGTGGATGAAGAGGAACTCTCATACAGTGTTGGTAGAAATGTAAATTAATAAAACACTTGTGAAAAATAGTATGGAGGTTCCTCAGAAAACCTTGAAATAGAACTGTATGATCCAGCAATTCCACTACTGGGTATATATTCAAAGAAACAGAAATCAGTTTACATTTGCATGTGCATATGGCAGCACTATTTACTATAGCCAAGATATGGAATCAACATCAGTGTCCTTTGATATATGAATGAATACAGATGTGATTATACACACACACACACACAAAATGTGCCTACCACTTTTAATTCTATTTTTCCATGAAATTTTTGAAGTACTCTTTTATAAATTTGAGGTGATGTTTGTGTCAATTGCCATGATCTTATCAGTACACATTGTATACATGTATTTTTAAAAAATATTTATTTATTTATTTATTTGAAAGGCAGAGTTACAGAAAGGCAGAGTCAGAGAGAGAGAAAGAGAGAGAGAGAGAGAGGTGTCTTCCATCCTCTGGTTCACTCCTCAAATAGCCGAGTGAACAGAGCTGGGCCAACCTGAAGCCAGGAGACTGGAGTTTCTTCTGGGTCTCCCACATTGGTGCAGGGGCTAAATGACTTGGGCCATCTTCTACTGCTTTTCTAGCCATATCAGAGAGCTGGATCAGAAGTGGAGTATCTGGGACTTGAACCAGCTCCCATATGGGATGCAGGTACTGCAAGTGGTGCCTTTATCTGCTACGCCACAGACCTGGCCCCCAGTGTTTCTTAGTTGATGTTTTTGTGTCTCCTTTTATGTTTAATAATATTAGTTTTATATAATTGTGTGTTCCAGATTTGGGTATATACATATTTACAATTGTTGCTTCCTCTTGTTGAGTTAATCTCTTAAGTGGGATGCTAGCACTGCAGGTGGTGGCTTTACCCACTATGCCACAGTGCCAGTCCCTGTGCACATGTATTGAAATGTCACACTTTTACACTTAATAGAATGTTACTCAGCCATAAAAATTTAAACTTTCTCAATTGCAGCAACATAGATGGAACTGGAAGACATTATCTTAAATGAAATGTCAGGCACAGAAAGTCAAAAGTTACATATTATCACTTATAGTTGATAGCTAACAAGTTGATCTCAAAGAAGTAGAAAATAGAAGTAGAGAATAGAATAGTTGTTACCTGAGCCTGAGAAGGCTGTGAGGGAGGGAGGGATAGAAAGAGAATAGTTATTGGGTACAGAGTTTAGCTGGGCAGGATAAATAACCTGTAATATTTATAGCATAGTGGGATAACTATGTATAATAATAATTAATTGAATATTTAAAAATCGGTAGTAGAGAGGATGTTGAATGTTACCAGCAAAATAAATTATATGAGAGGTCCTCAAATAGAAAATCTATAAAATATATGTTATTATAAAACCGCAGGTGGATTTCAAAATTTCTTTGTAGCAAAATACATACACTTTAAAAATTTTTAATTATTTTATTGTATTTGAAAAGCAGTGAGGGGAGAAAGAGAGAGAGAGAGAGAGAGAGAGAGAGAGAGAGAGAGATTTTTCCATTTACCATCCACTAGTTCACTCCTTAACTGCATGATAGCCAGAATTGAGCCAACGAAATCCAGGAACCAAGAACTCAGTCTAGGTCATGTACATGGGTGGCAGTGACCCAAGTACTTGAACCATTTTCGCTGCCTCTCAAGAGTGTGTATTCTCAGGAAACTGAATCATAGACAGAGGAGCCTCAATTCCAACCAGGCACTCCAGATGGGATGTAGGCTTCCCAAGCAACGTTTTAACCACTAAACCAAGTGCCTCCCCCTGAATTTATCTTTTAATTCTATTCTTCCATGAAGTTTTTGAGCTACCGTATATACTATATACCATGGGTATATACATTATATACCATGAGTATATCTGAGGTGATATGTATGCCAATTATCCTGATTTTATTATACATTGTATACATGTGTTGAAGCATCCCATAAGTATGTACAATTACTGTATGTCATCTTAAATAAGTAAAAAATAATGAAATATATAAAAAGATAGCAATGCTATTAATAAATGGCACAGTTTTGAAGAATGGGAAGGTCTCTATAGTTGGAGTTGTCTCTGGGGAGTGCATGTTGACTGAATCTTAAAGACAGGATGGGATGTGATTGAGAAAGAGAGCATTGTATCATTGGGCATGGCATGGGTAAAGACAGGAATCTACCTAGGATAAGCTTGAGACAAGGGAGTAGTCTGTGGCAAGCTTCCAGTAGAAGTACAAGCAAGATGTACCTTGTGTGTCAGTGTGTAATAGGACTATTCTGAATAAAACTGTAGCTTGTAACAAAGGGTGAGCTTTCTATAGGTTGTGAGTTTTCACTGAGGTACTAGACTTATGAGACAATTGTACAGAATTCATGTTGCAAATGTAGTGAGTGAGACTTTTCCTATTTGCCTTTGAATTATAGATCAGGGTACAAGATGAGAACAAAGAACTATGGAATGCACTTATTCCAAAGGGAGCTGCAAAGAACTGGTGTCAGATACCTCTCCCAAAGGTTACTAAAGGTTGCCAAATTGTTATTTCTACTCTAAACTATGACTAGAGGCCTCCCCAATCCCTTCCCTATTAATAAAACATGTAAAGTAGAAAGGAGGAGGAATTTTCCTCCTTTCCTCCCTTTCTCACGGGGACTTGAAAGCTCTCAGAAAGTAGGCTATAGACAAGAGTGTCTATAAAAGACTGGTTTCTTGCTCCTGGGTAGATGTTAGGTAAGGTGAGACAGGAGAATCTCTGCTTTGTGCTGTCATTAGCATGAGGTGGAACTAAATGTGCTGAGGGAAGGAGAGAAATTGACATGGGTCCCTGATGTGTAGGGGCATATTTAAGCCTGGAGATTGGCTCTTGCTTCTTGCCTGGCTGTGAGAGTCTGCCAAAGCTGACAGGGAAGGGACTCAAGGGCAAGCTAAGATGAAGACACCTAAAGAATTTCCCTGGTTCCCATGGTGCTGCAGATACTGAATAGAATGTAGAATGTAGAGCCTGGGTTTGGGGACTGATCAGATGGCATGTAGCTACCAGATGACCCATCTGGTGAGAGAGTTCAGGGCATGAATCAGTGGCAGAGACAACAAATGGAGTTCAGTCCTGGAGCTAGAGGGAAGCAGAACATCTCTCCAGGTAAATCACATGGGTAGAAACCACCAAATTAGGAAATACCACCATGTATCAGAGAGAACCAGAACTAGTAGAGTGAGAAACCAGAAGAGCCCCGACCACTCCTAGGCAGCCAGTCTCATAGACCAACCTCTGCCACCTCTGTGCTGTAGTGCACGGGTAGACTTAAGAACCAGAAGATGGAGAAGGAAGGAGGTACATCAGACACAGAGCACCTCTCTCTTATGGAAGAATCGGGAGAGAAGGGCAGGATCTTCCCATTCCTCCTTCCAAGCTCTGACCTGAAGCTTGTCTGGCCTCAGAGAAAGGAAGATGAGCTCTGAACCGTATTTATATTCTAATGTTGAGTTTAAAATAGATTCGAAGGGGTGAGTTTTAGCCTAGTAGTTAAGATGCTGATTAACACACCTGTGACCCATTTTGGAGTACTTGGGTCTATACCCATTTCTGGTTCCTGATTTCAGCTTCTTGCTAATGCAGATATCGGAGGCAGTAGTGATGGCTCAAGTAATTGGTTTCTTACCAACCATGTGGGAGATGTGAATTGAGTTTCCAGCTCCCAGCTTTAGCCCTGGCTGGGGGCTGTTGTGAACATTTGAAGAGTGAATGAACAGGGGAATGTCTCTCTCTCTCTCTACCTCTTTAATACTAAATAAATAGGTTAGAGTCTTAAATACTGCAATGAGAGTATTTTATTTTTTATACTTTCATTTTTTTAGAGAAAGGTCTTCCTTCCATTGGTTCCCCCTCCCCCCCCAAATGGCTGCTATAACCGGCATCCTGCGCCGAACCAAAGCTAGGAGCCAGGTGCTTCCTCCTGGTCTCCCATGCAGGTGCAGGGTCCAAGCAGTTGGGCCATCCTCCACTGCCTTCCAGGGGCACAGCAGAGAGCTGGACTGGAAGAGGAGCAACCAGGACAGAATCCGGCGCCCCTACCGGGACTAGTACCGGGTGCCGGTGCTGCAGGTGGAGGATTAGCCTAGTGAGCTGTGGCGCTGGCTATAATGAGAGTATTTTAAAAACAAAGTGATTAGAAAGTTGTGGAATCTCCCAGATGTTATTAAAGGACAGTAAAATGTGATTCAGTGTAACACAGCTTGCAGCAGGAATTGGGGAAAGCATAACCATTTCAAGTTGATATTCTATTGAATGCAGACAATACAATACCTTGGTTATATACAAAGTAGTGGAAAGAATATAAGTGTTAAAGACATACTGATTTGGGTTTGAATTTTTGCTCAGCTGCTTACTTTCCATAGGAATTTTGACAAATTACTTTCCACAGTTTCCTTAACTGTAGAATGGGGGACATAAGTCTCCCAGGGATTTGGGAAAAAATAAAATGAAGTAAATTCTAAGAAGTGTCTAACTGATGCCTGAGGTATATGTCCTTTAAAGGGAGCATGATTGTAACTTCAACTGGAGACGAATCTGGTGATGGCCAATGTCACTATCAAATGTAATTTGCAGTGACTAGATGCATTAAGGCTGATAAGTATTAGACATTTTTAAAATACAAATATTTTCAATGAAGTCAGTACATTTTCTAAGCATTTTTTGGATTAATTTAGAAGTTCAGCTGGAAGCTGCTACTATGAAAGCCATGAGGGAGGACTTCTTGTCCTGATCAGAAAGATGAAGAAGCTCCACAGAGATCTGAGGCAAGCCTCCCTCAGCCCCAAAGTGTGCCACACACATTTTGCTGGGAAGATGCTTTGAATAACATACCCTCAGCCTTGTGAGTATGTTCTTTGGAGACTTGGGCAGGAAGTGGTTTTCATGCACCCAGCCAAAGCCCTGCCACTCTGGGCTTGCTTCAGGGTCTCTGCTCCCAATTTCTTCTCTATCCCCAACTGAAAAAGCTATTGTTTGTGCAACAACCATTGTATCTCATCCCTTATACTCACTGGCTTTGGCCCTGACATTCTCTTCATATTTCTCAACTTGGATATGCTCATGGGAGGTTTGCTTTGAGAAAGCTCCAGCTTTGTCATTATCAGTTTCTTATCTGGCCCCCGGTCTTTCTGTCACTTTGTTCAAGCCTCCCTTCTTTGGTGACCTATCAAAAACTAAAGTTGTGTTAGCAATATGGAGACCATATATTTCCTTGGTGGCTTGACAAGAGGCAGTTACTCAGAGTCATAGAGCTATTGAGAAGGCCCCTTCTGTATGCATATGGTCCCTTTATCTTTGGCAGCAGCCAGCAGGATTACAGCAGGAAAGGGTGTTCATTCCAGAAGCTGTCAAGTCTTTACTTGAGGGAAATGTCATGTTAATTCTACAATGATAGCAAATTTCCTCCGGAGCAAATTCTTTGAGAGAGGGGGATCTAATAACACCTTGTCTGAGTCTCCAGGGGGTCTGAGACATGGGACAGAAGGAAGCAGTGAAGATGAGGAAGAAAAGAGGCAGTAAGGAAGGAAGGAAGAGGGGAAAGGTGAATGAAAACTATAGCTATTCAGTATCCATTGTGTATGTATCGTATTTTCACAGAAAATTTAAGATAATACCCTTTGTTTTGGTTTTGTTTTTCTGATAGCTGACACTTAAAATAGTACCTATTATGTCCCAGGTAATGTCCTAAGCACTTTATATGTAAGAAGTCTTTAAATCTTCATGACAAAGTCATGAGGTAGGTAATGGTTTTGGAGATGGGTAAACTGAAGCATGGAACCGTTATTTAACTTTCTGAAGACTACATAGCTTATAAGTGGTAGAGTCATGTTTCAAAACCAGGAATTGTATTTTTTTTCCACCTCTTCATCCATCTCCTCTTCTCCATTTCTCTCATGTTATAAGCAAGTATCATTTTTGCCATTTAGTGACATTTTTTTTTTGCATTTTTCGTGCCTTACTTGGATGATTTTGCTGTTTGAAATGGTCCCCAAGTGAAGTGCTGAAGTGCCGTCTAGTGCTCCTAAGTGCAAGAAGATTGTGATGTGCTTTGTGAAGAATGTATGTGTTTTAAAGATTTATCTAAAACACAGAGTTATAGAGAGAGAGAGAAAGAGGGAGAAATGGTCACAGCAGCAGGGACTGGGCCGGGTCGAAGCCAGGATCCAAGAGATTCTTTAAGTTCTCCCACAAGGTGGCAGGAGCCCAAGTACTTGGGCTATCGTCCACTGCTTTCCCAGGCATATTAGCAGGGAGCTGGATGAGCAGTGGAGCAAAGGCTGGTGCTGTGGCACAGTGGGTAAAGCCATCGCCTGCAGTGCTGGCATCCCATATGGGCGCTTGTTTGAGTCCTGGCTGCTCCACTTCCAATCCAGCTCTCTGCTGTGGCCTGGAAAAGCAGTAGAAGATGGCCCAAGTCCTTGGGCCCCTGGCAGCCACATGGGAGACCTGGAAGAGGATCTAGGCTCCTGGCTTCAGATTGGCCCTGATTCGGCCATTGCGGCCATTTGGGGAGTGAATCAGCAGATGGAAGACCTTTCTCTGTCTTTCCTCTCTCTGTAACTCTGCTTTTCAAATAAATAAATTAATTTTATAAAAAGTGAAGCAGCTGTGACATGAACTGGCACTCATATGGGGTGCTGGCATTTAGGCAGTGGCTTAAAGTCACCACGCCATAAGGCCAGCCCCAGAAAGTATGTGTTTTAGATAAGCTTTATTTTAGGCTTGAGTTACAGGCCTGTTGGCTGTGAGTGCAATGGTAATGAATCAACAGATGTTAAAATGGTGTCTATAATAGTAGCACATATCAAACAAGGTTATGTCTTGGTAAGATGATAAAAATATTGTGACCACAGGTCTGTAGGAACCTAACTGTATATTACCCTAGGAGCCATAACTCAGTATTCTCTAATTTAGTGTTTGTGGCAACTTCATGGAATGTAACTACTATGAATAATGAGACTCAATCATGTATTTTAGGGGCCAAATATGATAATAAAATCTCTTGTCATGTGAATTTGGTAGATGCACAGTCATCTTTCTAAGCAGCATGCCCACTTGCTAAACACTATCACTCTGCATTTCAGTTTGGTTTCTTGAGGTTGTAAAATCCTGTACACAGTATCTTACATGATGCCTGGGAAATAATATGTGCTCAGAACATGCTTAGTGAGCGAATAAATGATTAAATTAATGAGAAAATATATAGTTAATATAGTGTTTTACATTTTAAGAAATATTTGTACCTGGAAAGCAGTATTTACTTACTCTTTGAGTAAAGCCATAAAACCTGTGAGAAAAGCAAGTTGTTCCAAGCTGACTTCTAATGGAACACTAACTATTAGAATTTTCAAACAGGAATTTTGGTATATAGATTATTTATTTTCCTTATTCCTGTCTAATAAGATTAAAATCTATCTGTCTTGTATAAGCATGTACTGTTTATTTACCAAGAGTACTTTGATATACAAAGAGGTTATCAGCCACTTGTGTGGGTACTTTATAGCGTGTTTGTAGTGTGGTTAAGAAAACAAGAATCAAAGACCTGGAGGCTTATGTTGTGTAAGAGGATTCTGATCCACTGAGGGTCTTTCATATTCCTGAGGACCTATGTTAGTAGGTTTTTATTTATTAATCTATTCAACAGTTATTTTAAAAATGTAGATTATGTAATTTGTAATATAAAAATGTGACAGTACTGAGATGGTTCTTTGGCATACTGGAAACTAGTCCTATTTAGAAGCAGCATCTTCCTTCTGTAAATATTCATGGGACACCCATTAATGTCCTTGCTACTTGGAATATAATAGTAAGACAAAGCCCCTGTTCAGGAAAAGCAGTCATGAAGCAGTTTCCCCTTCTGAACGTTCCCCTTTGGCCTGTTGCTTACCCAGCCACCTTCTAGCACCTACTATATTGTCCTTATATTACCTATTCTTGTATGAAATGATCTTTTTTTTTCTTATTTTCTTCCTGTCTGCCATTCCTCGTGACAAGAATGTAGTTCCAAAGGAGCAAAGATCTGGTTTATCTTCCTGATGGTGAATCTCTTGTCACCTACAATAGTGTTTGGTTCAATAATAGCTACTTAATAAATATTTGTTCTCAATACCTTGTGTGATTGTGTGAGGGCAGCCTGTTGAAATCCTTGCTTAGTATATACCAAGTTGATCTTCTGTATATGAAGGTAATTGAAAATGAAACTGAATGAAGGGCGGGATGGGAGAGAGAGTGGGAGAGGGGAGGGCCATGGGAGGGAGGGAGGTTGGAGGGGGGAAAGCCGCAACAATACAAAAGCTGCACTTTGTAAATTCACATTTATTAAATAATAAAAAGAAAAAAAAAGACGATCACAGTAACAACAACAAAAAATAAATAAATAAATCATGACATGGGTTTCTAGAAAAACATTTCAGACTTCTTGTATTGAAATTTCTGTCTCTTCGATTGAATCAAACTTTAGTGCCCATTAAACTTTCACTTTTGAATTGTGAAAAAAAAAATACTTGTTCTCATTTAATTAAGGGTAATGCTATGAAGTGTGTTCCTGGAGATTTTGAATTAGTGCAGGGTATCAGGAATAGTTCTTTAAGGAAATACTGATTGAGTAAATCTCTAAAGAACAAGTGCTGTATGCACTGGAAGGTGACTACTGAGTGGATAGTGCAGCTGTTCTTAGTCGTGAAGTTAGACATTCAGTTTAAGAAATCTTGAATTCAAAGTACCTGTGAAACATACAATTGGAGATGTCAAGTAGTTGAGGTCTGAAATGAATATACATATTTGAGTGACAGCATTGTAAATAGTGTTTGAATTCAAGGACATTGATGAAATTATCTAGGGAGAGAATATAGAGTAAGAAAAGCAGAGGGCTTCTTTCAGACTGAGCCTTGAGGAATTTAAGCTTTAAAGACTTGATAAAGAAGGGTAAATACGGAAAAGCAGACGAGCTATACTGTTTATGCTTATTTCTATGACTTCTCTGAATGTTTTTTTTTTCTTTTCTGTCAATTGCCCAAGCATATCCTTCTAATAGATTCTATTTAATTTGTCATCTTTTAATCATTTATTTTCTTTATTCTTCCTGTTGTCCTTGAAAGCATGGACTTTCCTTTTAAAAATCTTGCTTGAAACCCTAGCATCTGGCAACTGCCTGTTTAGTATACACAGAATGTGCCTGTGATTGAGTGGGAATAAAGATCCTTCTTAAGGAAGATGGTTCAAGACTCTGTCCATGCAATGGTTGCTTTGAGGTATCAGCAAAAAGATGGGAAATTTTCTAAGGGCAAAGGAGTCTAAATTCTGCATTAATTCTTTTTTTTATTATTTATTTATTTTATTTATTTATTTTTTGCTTTCAAACTTTTATTTAATGAATATAAATTTCCAAAGTACAGCTTATGGATTACAATGGCTTCCCCCCCATAACATCCCTCCCACCCGCAACCCTCCCCTTTCCCACTCCCTCTCCCCTTCCATTCACATCAAGATTCATTTTCGTTTCTCTTTATATACAGAAGATAAGTTTAGTGTACATTAAGTAAAGATTTCAACAGTTTGCTCCCACACAGAAACATAAAGTGAAAAATACTGTTTGAGTACTAGTTATAGCATTAAATCTCAATGTACAGCACACTAAGGACAAAGATCCTACATGAGGAGTAAGTGCACAGTGACTCCTGTTGTTGACTTAACAAATTGACACTCTTGTTTATGGCATCAGTAATCACCCTAGGCTCTTGTCATGAGCTGCCAAGGCTATGGAAGCCCCCTGAGTTCACCAACTCTGATCATATTTAGACAAGGCCGTGGTCAAAGTGGAAGTTCTCTCCTCCCTTCAGAGAAAGGTACCTCCTTCTTTGATGACCCATTCTTTCCACTGGGATCTCACTCGCGGAGATCTTTCATTTAGGTTTTTTTTGTTTCTTTTTTTTTCCCCCAGAGTGTCTTGGCTTTCCATGCCTGAAATACTCTCATGGGCTTTTCAGCCAGATCCGCATGCCTTAAGGGCTGATTCTGAGGCCAGAGTGCTGTTTAGGACATCTGCCATTCTATGGGTCTGCTGTGTATCTCACTTCCCATGTTGGATCATTCTCTCCCTTTGTTATTCTATCAGCTAGTATTTGCAGACACTATTTTTGTTTATGTGATCCCTTTGTTTCTTAGTCCTACCATTATGATCAATTGTGAACATAATTGATCACTGGGACTAGTGAGATGGCATTGGTACATGCCACCTTGATGGGATTGAATTGGAATCCCCTGGTATGTTTCTAACTCTACCGTTTGAAGTAAGTCAGCTTGAGCATGTCCTGAATTGCATATTTCTTCCCTCTCTTATTCCACTCTTATATTTAACAGCGATCACTTTTCAGTTAAGTTTCAGCACTTAAGAAGAATTGTGTATAGATTACAGTATTCAACCAAAGGTATTAAGTAGAACAAACAAAAAAAATACTAAGAGGGATAACATATCAAGTTGCTCATCAACAGTCAGGGTGAGGGCTGATCAAGTTACCGTTTCTCCTAGTGTTCATTTCACTTTAACAGGTTTCCTTTTTGGTGCTCAGTTAGTTGTCACCTATCAAGGAGAACAAGTGGTATTTGTCCCTTTGGGACTGGCTTATTACACTCAGCATAATGTTTTCCAAATTCCTAACAGGGATCACTTTTCAGTTAAAATTTAAACACCTAAGAATAATTGTGTGTTAATTACAGAGTTCAACCAATGGTACTAGAACAAAAAAAAATACTAAAATGGATAAAGTATTACATTGTACATCAACCGTCAGGACAAGAGCTGATCAAGTCACTGTTTCTCATAGTGTCCATTTCATTTCAACAAGTTTCCCCCTTGGTGTTTAGTTAGTAGTCGCCGATCAGGGAGAACATATGATATTTGTCCCTTTATTTATTTGAAAGAGTTACAGAGAGAGGTAGAGACAGAGGTCTTCCATCTGCTGATTCACTCCCCAGATGGCTGCAACTGCTGGAGCTGTGCCAGTCTGAAGCCAGGAGCCGGGACCTGTTTCTGGGTGTCCCACCCGAGTGCAGGGGCCCAAGGACTTGGGCCATCTTCTACTGCTTTCCCAGGCCATAGCAGAGAGCTGGATCAGAAGAGGAGCAGCCTGGACTAGAACCGGCGCCCATATGGGATGCCTGCACTTCAGGCCAGGGCGTTAACCTGCTATGCCACAGTGCAGGCCCCAGCCAGTGGTATCTGTTCATGGATTTGTTCCTACCCTTAGACCAGTGGATGCTAGAATTTATTTCCAGAAGCTACGGTAGTTGAGAGTTCACATTTGACTCACTGGCTTGGAGCTAGCCTGCCCAGGTCTGCCAATAGGCCCTTTCCCTGTCTTTCCTCTCCTTTTTGATTGCCTACTACTCACCTCCCCTAACTTCATCCCAATCACTCTGTTCCTCTTCCTAAAGAATCCCACGGGCATGTTTCATAATTATTACCATTATTTTACTCAGAACTTAATAATATTGTCATACATTTACCACCTTTCTTCCCCATTTCTCATTCTGAAATACATTTTCCCATCTCTTATAACTTTTATCTTTGTTAATGAGGTTTCTGTATTCTCTTTCATGATAGATGTAATGCTAATGTGACCAGTGTGTGAAGGTCACTGGGCCTTCCTCTCCCCTGTGTCATTTCTGATTCCGCTGGGGGCCTCTGCTAGGTTAGCCTATTGCCCTTGAGTCTGAGGGTTGGTTCTTATCCCTGGGATGAGGTAAAGGGCTGAGCTGTTAAAGCCTTACTGACAGTTGGTGATCCAGCCCTTGTTGCCTGGATTCTGCTTTGATTCATGATCTTTGCTGCCTGCCTTTTCTTTTTTTCTGGACTTACTGTTTATTCTTGACCTGTGGAATTTTATGCTTTCTTGACCTGTGGAATTTTTCTTAAGTCTCTAGTTTTGAGCCAATGGGTCTGTTATTTTAAGGTAGCTATGCTTTCTAGCTGGTGTCTGTTATCTTTTGTGCTGCCTGTTATTTTTCTCGTCTCCAACTGACGTGACTGACTGAACATTTTGTTAGCTTTGGGAAGGAAAAGCATCAGCATGACCTGCATGTGACTGGAGACTAGTGGGCTCAGCTCTTGAAGTTCACGGGTGAGTGAATAGAAGGTATCACAGTGGAGAGTCCAGGTGAGATGGGGCTAAGTTGGAGGGAGACTTTCAACAAAAGAATTTCATTAATTCCAAGTCAGGTCGAATGTGACAGTCTGTCTACATGAGTGAAGACCAATTTTTAAGACATCTGAAGCCATACATTTAAGATGACAGCTTAATGTTCAAATGGGAAGTTATGATTCACAAGCAGTAGTATAATTTTGAGTAACATGACCTTATTCGTTGACATGAGCTGCTTTAGCTCCTTAGGTTTCATTGTATTAGCACTATGAATAAAACCCAGAAAAGATAAAGAGGAGGAAATGATTCTGAATTTTTAGTTCAATAGTCATTATTTATATTCTTTTACAGTTTTGCAGATTTTATAGTAATGATCTTGCTGTTCACATTTCCTGTTTTGTAAAACTATTATCGTATGGAATAGACACAAAGGTAGGAGTAAGCTGAAGTAAAAAGCCTTTAAGTTCAGTATGAATGCCTTCCACAAAGAGCACAACTTGACTCAGTAAAATCAGAATGGCATCTCTGTCTTATTATAGGCCTAGAACCCATTTGATTTAGTTATCTCTGTGGCATTGTATTTATTTTCTCCTGGCAACCTGCAGTTTTTACTTTTGATCTCAGAAAGGAAAGGAGGATTATAGCTATAAAAATAGCCTTGCACAAAGTAACAGGTCCTAAAGCATAACCGAGGAGAGGGACTGAAGTGATCACTGCTGTGGAATAGAAATTTCAGCACTGGTGGAAGTGTTCCTTTGCCCTATCTGGTATTGTGGCCATTAGTGACAGGTAGCTACTGAGCCCTGGAAATAGCTAACTTAATTGGCTATTGCAACTAAGAAACTGAATTTATTTCAGCTTAATTAAGCTAAATAATCACATGCAGAAAGTGGCTACTATATTAAATGACACAGTTCTAGATCATTATATTAATTTTCTATGGCAGTTATTAAAATTATCACAAGATTAGTGGCTTAAACACAATTTATTTTACAGTGCTGTGGGTTGATTTGTTAAGACTGGCATAGGTTTCATTGGGCTAACATCAAGGTACTAGTAGAGCTGCTCTTTTCTGGAGGATTCAAAGAGTTCATTTCATTGCTCTTTAGAGATTTTAACAGGTTCCCACGTTCCTTATTTAATTGTCCTCTTCCTTCATCTTGGAAGACATCAGTGCTGTATCTCTTTGTCCCTTTCTCCCATAGTAACATCTTTCTGACTCTTCTAGTTTTATTCCACTTAAAATTCTTTAAATTTATTTTATTTTTGGAAAGGGCAATGGAGATGGAGAGGGAGAGGGAAAGGGAGAGGGAGGGAGTAGAGGGAGGAAAGGAAGGGGGTGAGAGGGAGAGGGAGAGGAGAGAGAGGAGGGGGAAGAGGGAGGAGAGGGAGAGAAGAGTGGGGGAGTTAGTGAAAGAGAGGAATGGGGCGAGGGGGTAAAGAGAGCAAGAAGAGTGGGAGAGGGAGTAGAGAGGGGGGAGAGGGAGAGGGAGGGAAGGGGAGAGAGGAGAGAGAGGGGGGAGAAGAAGAAGACGAAGGAGGGGGGAGAGGGAGAAGGAGAGGGGAGGAGGGAGAGATCCCATCTCCTCTCCAAATTCCAGCAACAGCTGGCCTGGGCCTGGCTGAAACCAGGAGCCTGGAGCTCCATCTGGACCTCCCACATCAGCGACAGTGATTTAAGTATATTGGAGCCATCACCTGCTATCTCCCAGGGTGTACATTAGCAGGAAGCTGGGTTGGAAATGGAGCAGTAACTCAAACCCTGGCATAGCAGTAAGGGATGCAAGCATCTCAAGTAGTATCTTAACCATTGTGCTACAATGCACACCTCATAGTTTAAATTTTAATCTTTTCATGGGCGAGTAATATATAGCATTGTGCTCTGTCATGGCACAGGGTAGAGGCAGCAAGATGAAGCTCCCAGGCAATCGCTCAATCTCAAAGTAAACAACCAGTAATTTACAGTGTTGTATTGCTACAAAAAAATAATAAAAACTATAATGCTTGGTAGGTTACCTGTATTAAATGCAGATTTAGCTTAATTTTAATTTATGATCAGTTTATTGAGATGTAACCTCATCATAAGTTGAAGAGCATCTGTGTATCTGTTTATGCACTATGAGGGCTACAAAGCATTGTAATAGCTAAGATTCTTTTTACTCCACCCTTCTCCACCAAGAAATAATTAAATAATTGTTACCCCTTTGGGGATGATATCACCCCTTCATGCTCTAGGGTATGGTCCTTATTCCTCAGGTAAGGACTTTCTAATCTCTCCTGGGTGCCCATGGGATTAATGAGGCAGTAATGGAATTGCTTTTTTCTTCCGTGGCTATGCCAGAATGCCAGTATCTTCCACCAATACCTTTCCTTTTTCAACCCTATAGAAGACACCCTTATCCTACACAATGGACTTTCAGGGGACCTCAGATTGTGTAGCACTTTTCTGATGTCTTGCCTTGCATATTTCAGCTCTGCCTTCTCAGCTCAGTGAAACTGCTGTGCTCTGCTTAGACCCAACCAACTTGATTGTGGTTAGGAAGTTGTCCTGAGGCCAAGAGCTGGACAACTGGATCACCTTCGAGCTTTTGTTCTCTCAGAGATTGCAGTCTTGCACTGCCTCCTTGCCAATGCCTTACCATAGTTGCCTGTTTTAGTCTAGTTTTATGGCTCTGTGGTCATATACAGTAAAAGGGTTAGCCCTATACCAACAACTCCAGTCTTTCTTTTATTGGGATACTTAAGTCTTCTTATTCTAGTTCCCATCCATACTTAGCACAGGTGATAACTCTCCTATCAGAATCACAGCAATCTTGTAACAGGTCTCCTTACTTTCAGCCTCTGCACCTCCATAGTGAACCTTCTGAAACATCTCATCTTACCATTCCCCTATTTGGCATTCTTTTGCCTTTAGGATAAAGTTCAAATTCTTTTATTTTTAAAGATTTATTTATATTTTTGAAAGAATAACAGAGAGAGGGAGAAACAGACACACACATACAAGTGCACACAAACAGATATAGATAGATATCTTCCATCTGCTTGTTCAGTCTCCAGATGGCCACAATGCCCAGGGCTGCACCAGGCCCAAGCCAGGAGCTGGGAGCTTCATCTGGGTTTCCCACATGGATGGCAGGGGCCCAAGCACTTGGGCCATCTTTCACTGATTTTCCCAGGCCATTAGAAGGGAGCTGGGCAGGAAGTAGAGAAGCTGGGACTTGAACTGGCACCCATATGGGATACTGGCTTCACAGGCAGTGGCTTCACCTCCTATAACACAATGCTGGGCCCAAGTTCAAATTCTTTAGAGTTGCCCTCAAAATTTCTCCTATGATCTTTGTCCCATCTCCTTCTCTAGTCTTGAGCCCTTGTATGTCATGCAGATCTTTTCCAGTTTATCGAATGTACAATGATCTTACTTGCCTCCTTGTTTCTATACATTTATTTTTCTGTTCCTGGAATCCCCACTTTCTGATTCCCTGTGTTACTTGGCTAATTCTTGTTCATCCTTTAGGTTGCAGCACAGACTTTAAGTTTTCTGAGAGGCCTGTACCAGGATAGAGCCCTTGCTTTTTGCTCTGTACACTAACCTAGTATAATTATTTGAAAGTTTTCTTTTTCTTCCCTTATACTCAGGGAATAAACTCTATAAAGGCAAGGATTTTATATGTTTCGAACTGTTTCCATAGTACAATGCTTAGTATTTCTATTACTATTTATTAACTGAATGAGGAAGCAGAAATCAGGTTTGCTCCCTTTTACATAAGACCACTCTGCAAATATATAACTGTTATTGGCTCCTTAGTCTGTACTACTCTAGGCTATGTATCCAGAGATCATAAAAGAAAGAATTAAATATCTGTAGTAGGGCTTGGAAAAAATATGGTTTTTGGGCTAGATCTGGTTTGCTATCTACTTTTGTAAAAAAATAAATAAAATAATGATTGTCATGCTCATTTCTTTTCACATTGTCTGTCTATGTCTGCTTTTGTGCTATGTCGGCAAAGTTGAGTGGTTATGTCAGAGACAAAGGACCTCTGAGTCCTGAAGTATTTGCTTTGTGATCTTTTACAGAAGTTTTTTTTGCTGAGCACTAGTATACAGCATCCTCAATTTATTTACATGGGGAAGCAAGGGAACCCATGCTAGAGGAGATCTTGTAGATGATTTACTAGGCTAATTTGAGGTAGGAAATTAACCTTGAAATCTCAGTGGTTTAGCACAATAAAGATTTATTTTTCTTTCATGCAAATTCCTGTGCTGCTTGGACAATTTTCCAGGATACCACTCTTCATACCGCGACCCAGAGATGCAGGCAGCTTCCTTCTTGTTTCCATCAAAGCACCCACCTTCCTGACTGCCCTGGCAGGCAGAGGAAGCTAGAGGGCCTGTAATTCTTGTCCTGGAAGTGATAGTATCACTTCATCTCATAGCCCGCTGGCCAGAAGTAGTCATAAACACCATCCACCCCCAGTGGAAGGAGGCTGGAAAACGAGGAAGAGTACATAGGTGTTTGCTGAATAGTGAGTGTCTCTGTCACAAGAAACACTGCATTAAAACAATTTAAAAATACTTTGTGTGAAATTTTTTCAACTTAACATTTTTAGCTTCAGTTATTTTGAAGATGTACTCTTCCTGGGCCCCACATTAAAACTGTGTTTTGTTTTATAGGAACTATATTCAAAATATTGAAATTCATTAAAAGTAAGAAGGGCTTTTTATTAAAAAAATTCAGAACCACTTTATTTTAGGCCCCTGCTTTTTAAAGATTTTATTTCATTTTAAGGTATTCCATTGACATAATTGTTTGAGAATATATCAGTCATCAAAAGTAAATGAAATATAGCCATATTTTGAATGGCTTGAAGGATCTCCCTGACACAAGGGAATCCTTTTCATAAACCCTTCCATGTAGACTGAACACTTGTCCTACTAATGGGAAATTATTATAGAAAAGTAGCTTTTAAGTGCTCTTTTCTTGCTGTTGTTTACCTTAAGCAATGGAACCCTTTCGATCAATGAAATCTTAAGAGAAATCTCAGTTTATAAAAAACAGAAGGGAGCTTCTCTGGTTGAAGAGGACTAGATTTGGACCCATTCTCTCTTATTACCCCCATTTCTCCCTTCCTAAATGAGCACCTTTGTAGTATCCTTGAGGAGTGAAAAATCACTGTTTTAAGATGTCTGTAGCGTGGAATTTTGAATTATAGAAGCACAGGTGTCTAGGACTCAAAGGGAATATAGGGAATACCTGCTGTAATCTAGCTATTATTTCGTAGGTGTTGGATAACGGTACAGAACAATATGGAAGTACTGGACAACAATCAACCTGTGTGCCAGGTCTTTGAAAAAGAAGGATAATCTCAAACAAAAATAATTCTAAGGCACTCAACATGCTATTATTCCCGATATCTCTTACATTAGATTAAGACCCCACAATTCATAGCTAAGTACATTCCAAAGAGCATTTTCAGCATTTTTACTTTTTAATTTAAAATTTTAATAAAATAATAAGCACCCCAAACCATAACACACAAAACTAAAGCTGGGATTTGGACAGTAATATACCTTTATGCTTATCAAGGTTTTTTTTTTTTTTTTTTTTTTTTGATAGGCAGAGTTAGACAGTAAGAGAGAGAAAAACAGAGAGAAAGGTCTTACTTCAGTTGGTTCACCCCCCAAATGGGTGCTTTCTCCTGGTTTCCCACACAGGTGTAGGGCCCAAGCATTTGGGCCATCCTCCACTGCCTTCCTGGGCCACAGCAGAGAGCTGGACTGGAAGAGGGGCAACCAGGACAGAATCTGGTACCCAAACCGGGACTAGAACCTGGAGTGCCGGCGCCGCAGGCAGAGGATTAGCCAAATGAGCCGTGGCGCCGGCCCACTTACTAACTTTTCTCCCTGCCTACCCCATCTGAACTAATCATCATTCTGAGTCTTTTTTCTCATTCCCTTGATTTTATTTGTATATGTTTTTATTATTTCTGAATGGATACTTTCTGTTTCTATGTTATTTTAACTAAAAAATAGGGCATAGTACTTCTTACAATCTTTTCTGTGTTTTCTAAAATTCAGTATCTTTCTCAAAATCATCTGTTTTGTCTCACAGCATTCAATCATTTGACTTTTATGTAATAATCCATTGTGTTAATATTAGAGTTTATTCATCCACTATCCTGTTGATGGTAAATCAAGATTTTTCTGGGTTCTTTCTGTTGAGTATAGTGATAGCTACTTTTATTCTTGACCATGTCTCTTTTTGTACATGGGTAAGAGTTTCTTTGGAGTATATACTCTAAGAGCTCTATTATTGGGTCATAGAATAGGTGTTTTCCAATTTTGGAAGTAATATCAAATTCTTTTTTATTTAGGTCTGTCCCTAAAATCCCCATTCCATTTCCTCTGCTAGGACCTGCATTAAAGTGCTTCTTAGGTCCCAGGTGTGATCCATCACCTGCTTCACCTTAAGTTATCATTTGCCTGGTTAGCAGTTACTGCTGCTGACATAAGGTATAACATCACTGTCAGGGCTACTTCAGGTTTAGTCTCATCTCAGCCTTGTGTTCTGTGGTGCTGCCATCTTGATTTTTCCCATATGCTTGAGTTCTGACAGGTCCTGTACATCTTATCTAGCTTTCTGGCTTTAAGACCCAAAGCTTGCAGCTAAATGTTGAAGAAAGATAACTCTTTGGGCTCTCTGATTTCTATGCCCCTGGTCTTTTGTTTTCTTCATTTGATGTCAGCCAAAGGGCAGAGAAGCAATGGTCTTTTCTCTTCTTTGGCAGCTACAAATGCTTATGTAGGTCATTATGGGAACATTAATGAGCAACTCAGGATCCTAGGATTAGTATAACACTATTGGAGAGGAACTACAGTGGCCTGATGGCAGGGTAGCTTCTTCTCTTTGGGCTGTTCCCAGATCTTCTGATTTTTCCAAACAAAAAAAACACATAGAAATCTAGGTGGTTTTTTTTTTTATATATATATCTTGACCTTTTAGTGCCAGCAATTTACTTGCTGTTTGGAAAAACACTGTGTAGGCCAAACAAAATATATCCGACCTGAAGCAGCCCACAGATCACTTGTTTGTGAACTTTGCCTCAGCTTGGCTTGTTTGTTTTTTACTTTGGAAATTGCTTCATTTGGCTGTTCTTACCAGGTGTCACCAACTCTTTAGGGGAACACTTCACTGTACTGCCTGACAGGTTAGCCTTGACTTTTAAGTGATCTCACTGAGTGCAGGCATGGCAATGCCTGATTACTTAGGCTTGCCCTCATGACTTGCGTTAAATGCTTCTGTCAAGCATTGGCACTTCAGAGGCCTGCCTTGTTTGGATAATTTTAATAGAAGAAAAATTTCATATGGAAGGGTTTTTTTCCTGTTGAAAAAGTAAATATAACAGGAGTCCAACATTTTATTATTTAGTGACTCTCAAACCCATTTCATTAAGTCTTGTTCTGGCTAATATTAATCAAGTGGTCCTGACTCCATTAGATGCTGGATCCCCCCCCCCCCCCCAAACCCCCTCACCACTCTCCCATCCATTCTAATAGACTTGTAGGCTGAAACAGTACTCAGTGTTTTGATTTTGACCTTCCACTGTCTTAAAAATGTTCACTACTTTCTTATTTATGGATTTTAAGCTTTTTAGCACTTTGATCATGTCCTTTCTTAAATTGATAACCTTTGCTTTCCTTGGGGTTATTTGACAATAACAAGTTGGGAAACCAAAAGGTGCTTTACAAATCACAGTTTTCTCTGTTCTTAAGTCAGTATCAGACACAGATATTTTGTGAGTCAGGCCTGCTGGTCTGCCAGGTGTGGGAGTTTGGGTTAGTTCTCTGAGACTGAGCTAGTAGAGTGCTTAGAGAGAAAAGGATTATGGACTTGATCTTCACACATGTCTGTTAGCTCAAGAAGGAACTCCTGGCTTATCCTGTTTGGAAAATGTATAGTCTCAGGCGCAAAGATGATTAGATGAGAGTCAGCAAATCCTTTATCGTCAGGGAAAGACAAAACACAAAGCACATGTGTGTAGGAAATTGTAAATAACATCATCTGTGGTTGGAATTAACACCTGTATTACCTACATGTACAAAGAACATTTGTATACCAGGAAATCTCCAAACATATATTATATGAGGTTAAATAACAAATGTGAACTGTGGTGGTTTCCAAAAAATACAGAAAGAAAGAAGTCTTATAGCTAACAGAGCTAGGGTGGTGTCATGATTCCTTATTTGGTGTGAAGCCACACCCTTGTACCCTAGGACAATTTTATCTCCTCACACAGGCTGAGAGGACTGTGTGTGAGCCTAAGGTTGTGGACACTTTTCCTTTGGCTGTCTTATGTACCTTGTAAGCACACTCTGGTTTCACATTTCCTCAATACTTTGCCATGGAAATCTTCATTATGGGATGAGTAGTACTTTCTAACTATACCTATTTTTAACCTATTTTGAGATATTAAAATTATTTTTTACCATGAACAATTCCAAAGTAATGAGGATAGAATAATGAACATCAATCTGCATATTATCTGGGTTTAACATTTGTCAACATTTGGCACTATTAATTAAAAATCCCTTTTTTTTAAAAAGAGAGAGAGAATGTCTCCCATTTACTGGTTCACTCCCCAGCTGTTTTCAACAGCTAAGGCTGTGCCAGGTCAAAACCATGAAGTGGAAACCCAGTCTAGGTCTCCTAAGTACTTGAGCCATCACCTGTGGGGCCTCCCTACCCCACCACCAGGGTGCACTTTAGTAGGAAATTGGAGTTGAGAGTGGAGCCTGGACTCAATTCCAGGCACTCAAATGTGACATGGATGTTCCAAGCAGCAGCTTTAACCACTGTGCCAAATGCTTACTCCTGCTTGATTATTATTATTATTAATACTTGCTAGTGTTATATCACCCATATGTATTTCTCTTAAAAAATTTCCTACATAGACACAATACTATTATCACTCATTATAATTCCTTAATGTTGCCTAATATTTAGTATAAATTCAAATTTTCCAGTTGTTCCAAGATTATTCAGAATCCTATCAAGGACAATGCATTTTATTGGTGGCTTTGTCTCTTAAGTCACTTTTATCTTATACTGATTTTTCCTCACCTCTGCTCTGTGTGTGTGTGTGTGTGAACATGTGATGTGGACTTCTTGAATAGACAATCCAGTTGTTCTGTAATATATCTCATCTGGTTTGGTAGGGTGAGGTTTGATGCATTCAACTGGTGTTGAAAATGAATTTGGGTCTGGAAATTGGGAATGATCAAGTGGCCCCATACAAAGAGGGCTTCCAAAAATAAACTTCCAAAAATAAAAAAGTAAACACAAATACAAAAGGAGTGTTCTGTGCTCCTATGTCTTGCTTCCCACCAGGGCTGACAGACATGAAGTCTTGTGAACACAAAGGCCATTGTCCTTTCCAAAAGAACCAGGTCACTTTTTCTCTTTGCTAAGCCGTAACACAGCTTAAGGATATGATTATTCCGTTGAATAATGCATCTTGAATAAAACAAGGTAAACACAAAAGGAAAATTAAAGGAAACTAAGACTATAGGAAGGTTATAGAACATTCCCAGTGACCTGACATCTTACATTTGTTCTCCTATCCTAAAATCCATTCCACTCTCTGAGGCATACAGAGACAACAGATTTGAAATCAACAGCTGGAGAGAACCAAGTGTCTTGAGAGAAGCTGATGACAGGCACTAGATAAATTCAGGAAGAAGACAAGCATAGAAGGAAACTTAGTACAGGGAGGAAACAGTGAGAGCGGCCAGATTATCTCTTCTTTTTTTGACAGGCAGAGTTAGACGGTGAGAGAGAGAGAGAGAGAGAGAGAGAGAGAGAGAGAGAGAAAGGTCTTCCTTCTGATGGTTTACCCCCCAAATGGCCACTACAGCTGGTGCACTGTGCCAATTCGAAGCCAGAAGCCAGGTGCTTCCTCCTGGTCTCCTATGCAGGTGCAGGGCCCAAGCACTTGAGCCATCCTCCACTGCCTTCCCAGGCAATAGCAGAGAGCTGGACTGGAAGAGGAGCAACAGGGACTAGAACCCGGGGTGCTGGCGCCGCAGGAGGAGGATTAGCCAAGTGAGCTGTGGCGCCAGCCAAATCGTTTATGAAATTAAAGGTGTTTTGGAAGACTCAGTCTTTAGCATGCTTAATCTGGAGCACAGGTTCTGAAAGTTCAGTACACATTGACATCATCTGGGAGCTTTAAAAATCACTGATAGCTGGGTCTTGGACCTGGGTCCTCAGAAATGCTGATGTAATTAGTCTCAGGTGTGGCTAGGCAACAGGCTGTTTAAAAGACTTCCCAAGGGCAGGCATTTGGCCTAGTGAGAGTATCTTAGAAGAGTACACAGATTTGATATCCAGCTCTTGCTTTTGACTCCAAATTTCTGCTTAATGCAGACCTTGGGAGGCAGTGGTGGTTCAAGTAATTGTGATTCTGCCACCCATGTAGGAGACCTGGACTGAATTCCTGGCTCCTGGCTTCTGTTTGGCTTAGTGCCTGCTGCTGCTGACATTTGGGAGAGTGAATAGGCAGATGGGGATTCTCTCTCCCTGCATATCAAGTAAATATGTAAGTATTTTAAAAAAGACTCCCAGGGATGGGTGCTGTGGTGCAGTGGGTTAAACCACAGCTCAGGACACCTGCATGCTATATATAGGAGTGCCTATTTGAGTCCTTGCTGCTCCACTTCAGATCCAGCTCTCTGCTAATGCACCAGAGGCAGCAAATTATGACCCGAATACTTGGGAACCTGCCAGCCACAAGGGATATCCTGATATAGTTCTGGAGCCCTGGCTTTGGCCTAGCACAAACCTAGCTGTTGTAACCAGGAGTGAACTAATGAATGGAAGATCTCTCTCTCTCTCTCTCACACACATACATATTCAATCTATCTTTTTTTTTTTTTAAAGACTTATTTGTTTATTTTAAAGAGTGACAGAGAGAGGAAGAAATATCTTCTGTCTTCTGGTTTATTCCCAAAAATGGCCACAACAGCCATGACTGAGCCAGGCTGAAACTAGGAGCCAGGGCCCTGATTCGGATCTACCACATAGGTAGGTAGCAGGCGCCAAAGCACTTGGATCACCTTCTACTGCTTTTCCAGGCACATTATCAGAGATATGGATAGGAATTGGAACAGCCAGGATTTGAACCAGTGCCCATATGGGATGCATTGCAGGTGGTAGCGGCTTAACCTGCTGTGCCACGGTGCTGGCTTCCAGTCTTTTTATTTTCTTTTTAAAGACACCTGGATGATCTTGTGATCATGTAAGTTTGAGAGCCACTGACTATATCAATTATATATATGTATGTATGTGCATATATGGCTATAGATATATTTAAAGATACATTCAAACTCCCCTCCCCTGCCCCACCTCCTCCCAATTAAACCTATGGAAGCACAATGCCTAAAAAAGATAAAAATGAAGGTGCTTTAATTAAGGTGGTCCTACAACCTTGCTTGGTGGGCCTCATTTACCACCCCCATTTCCCATTCCTTCCAGAACCTTTCATTCTCTCTATAGCGGCATCTTTATAGAAGTGGCTTTTAAGAGGGGCACCATTTGAAAAATGACTGGTCTATGGTTTATTGGGTTTTGGCTTTCTAGACCTTGATTAGAACCTTTGCTCTGTCACCTAAAATCTCAGCCTCAGTTCACTTATATCTTAATTGGAGAGAATACCTATCTCACAAGTTGTAATGGTGACTAAAGTAGGATAGATTAGTGTACTTGACAGAGATTAGTTTCTTTGGAGTCAGGCTTTCCTTGAGGCTGCTGTAAGCTGTCACATTGGTTCTACTATAGAACTAATGGTTTGGTTTAATTGGGGAAGCTTTCATTACACTTGTACTTATCTTATGGGGTGAAGATTATTTGCTTTCATCCATTTTGGTTCTAAAAACTCCAGATTGATTCCCAACATCATGGGAGAAGATTGGGTTGGGAGTTTGTTCACTAATGATTGATAAGGGAAAAGCCAGGAGCTTCCATGAAATGACTCAAGAAATGCTCTACAATGTCATACATAAGAGTGTCAATTGTTTAATCACAACAAGAGTCACTGTGCACTTGTTCCACATGTAGGACCTCTGTCCCTTAATGAATTTTACTGTGAGATTTAATGGTAAAACATTTCTTCAAACAGTACTTTATACTTTGTGTGTCTGGGTGCAAATTGTTGAAATCTTTTTTTTTGACAGGCAGAGTTAGACAGTGAGAGAGAGAGACAGAGAGAAAGGTCTTCCTTTTTCTGTTGGTTCACCCCCCAAGTGGCCGCTAAGGCTGCTCTGAAGCCAGGAGCCAGGTGCTTCTCCTGGTCTCCCATGTGGGTGCAGGGCCCAAGCACTTGGGCCATCCTCCACTGCCTTCCTGGGCCACAGTAGAGAGCTGGACTGGAAGAGGAGCAACCAGGACAGAATCCGGTGCCCCGACCAGGACTAGAACCTGGTGTGCCGCTGCCGCAGGCGGAGGATTAGCCTATTGAGCTGTGGCACCAGCCTGAAATCTTTTCTTAGTATAGAGTTTATCTTCTGTATATAAAAATTAAAAATAAATCTTAATGAAGAATGAAATGGGAGAGGGAGTAGGAGGTGGGATGGTTTAAGGGTGTGAGGGAGGGTATAGGGGGAAGAACTGCTATATTCCAAAAATTTGTTCCTATGAAATTTATATTTATTAAATAAAGGCTTTCAAAAAATGCTGTGTAACCCATGTCAACTGGGACAATCAATAGAGAGGGCATCAAACCAAAGTCTGTTGTCAGGAAAATGACTCAATGAAAGTGGTACAAAGGTCTGTAATGTGGTTTTGGAGGGGCTGAGAGTTTGAGGTGGAAAGAGTTTCAGGGGCAGATTCATGACTAAGGGAGGAATTTTTGATATTTAAGAACAGTGGAATTTTAAGCAGACTTGGTGAAACATGAGCATACATTTTCCCATTTTGATGTTCCAATATGTTTAAGCAAAAGGCCCAGATAATACAGACACCTTGCTTTTCCCCTTTCTGATATTTTATCAGTGTTGGTAAGAAGTGAAATTGATTGATATAAATCTTTTTTTCATTCTCCTTTTCCCACTCAGACATGAGTAAATAGTGAAGTGACTACCAATGTTCAGGGAGATAACAGCAGAGAAGTCAGAGGCTTAGGAAATGACACAGGTAGAGGATCTGTAATTGAGGAATATGAAGTAGAATGCACAAATCATAAGTGGTCTAAAATCTGTTAGAGGTACAACTGTTCTGTGTCTGGTGTTGAACTAGTGATTCATATTAAAAATGGCCATAGTTGGTATTTCCTATTTATCTTTCACAAACTTGGAATTAATTTTCATATCATATTCTTTGCACACTCTCAACCCCTACAGAATGAAAAACGCTTTTTAGTTTCTTCAACATTCATGGTGAAGAAATTTCCAAAGAAGCATTTTGTTTTCTGGTATCTGCATAAACGGAGGTATAGCACCCAGGAGTAGGTGTTTGGACCAGTTAGGATTGTTTGATGGGCTCAGTGGGGGTAATCCTTAGGATTTGAGAATTTGGAAGGGGATTATCTTATTTACATTTTATTATCTAAAATATGACTGGATTTTATTGCTACTGCATTTTAATTTACATTCTTAATAGACATATGTGGAAAAAAACCAAAAAACTCCCCATAAGTAAAAAGTTAAAAATGCTTATTTGTGACAATAAAGTTTTCAGTTTACAATTGAGACTGATAGAATTGATGATATAGGAATACTGTCTGTCTGCTTTCTTTTTTGGTATGCCTCCATGCATAACCAGGAGTTGAGTGGAGGTCCCATGTGGCTCTGTGTTCCTCAGAGTTTGCTTGCCTGATGCCACTGAGAGTACCACCTGTAACTCTATGTCGTATTTTATTTCCCAGTCTGATGAAAATTTCCAAATTTCTGTATATTTTTTAGGCTTCAGTGTAGGTGAGCTGAGGAAATAAATCGATGCATGTAGGGGAAGTAAAGACATATTTGAGAGACTTATCAATAGTAGGACTTGATTTTTTTTCTCCCTGATATGAGTTTGTACATTTTAAAAGAATTATTTATTTATTTATTTGAAAGGGAGGCGGGGGAGAGAGAGAGGGAGGTATCTTTCATCTGCGGGTTCACTCCCCAGATGGCCACACAACTGGGTCTGAGCCAGGCTGAACCCAGGAACCATGAGCATCTTCTAGTCTTCCGTGTGGGTAGTGGAGGCCCAAGAACTTGGACCATCTTCTGAGCTCCCAAGCCATTTAGCAGGGAGCTGGATCAGAAGTAGAGCAGCAGGGGCATGAACCAGCTCCCATATGGGATCACAGTATTGCAGGTGGAGTTTTTCCCACTTTGCCACAATGCCAGCCCTAAGTTTGTACATTTCAAAAGGGTTTTCATGTAAATCCAAGCTCATATAAACACAAAGTCATTTTAAGGATTTCAGGTATAGATTTGGTGCCTGGGGCAGAATGGTGTATAATCTTTTACATAGACCTGCCTTAAATCTCATGCAAATCATTACTCATTTCTAATCTAAAGACTATAACTATCTAAGTTTCACCTTAATATCACTGATTTCTCTTTTTCTTATCTCCTCATTGCCAGGACACTCAAAAGTCCCTTCCATTCCTACCATCTCCTGCCTAACTAGTAACTTCTTGGTATTGGAAAAGAGGTAAAATTAGTAGACTAGAGATTTCAGTTCTTCCCATTGCATTCAATTAATAAATTACTTCATTTATATGACTTTTCAGCCTGAGTAACATCTTTATTTCCCTCTCTCCATTTTAGCAATGAACATTTTCAATCCATCATTATTTAATGAAGATAAAGTTACCAATGGTAACCATGGTTTAGCTATTTCTCCGAATAGCCCTGCCCAATAGAAATATGAGCCCCTATATAATTTAAATTTTCTAGTAGCCACATTAAAAATAGAAATAGATTAAATATATTTTTAAACATATTCCTTTTTAATCCAACAGCTCAAATGTGTTTTTTTTAAAGATTTATTTGTTTTATTTGAACGAGTTATAGAGAGAATGAGAGAGAAGCACATCTTCATCCACTAGTTCACTCCCCAGATAGCTGCAATGGCTAGGGCTGAGCTAGGTCAAAGCCAGGAGCCAGGAGCCAGGAGCTACATACAGTCTCCCACATAGATGGTAGGGGCCTAAGTACTTGGGCCATCTTCTGCTGCAGCCTGTGTTGTTAAAGGGAAGCTGAGCATGCCACTCTGTTATTTAAAATCATCTAACAGCTTCCCAGGCTTTTTTTTTTTTTTTTTAAAGACTATTTGAGAGGTAGAGTTACAGACAGTGAGAGGGAGAGACAGAGAAAAAGGTCTTCCATCCGCTGGTTCACTCCCCCAAAGAGCCACAATGGCTGGAGCTGCACTGATCCGAAGCCAGGAGCCTGTAGTTTCTCCTGGGTCTCCCACACGGGTGCAGGGAACCTAGCACCTGGGCCATCCTCTATTGCTTTCCCAGGCCACAGCAGAGAGCTGGGTCAGAAGAGGAGTGGCAGGAACTAGAACTGGCACCCATATGGGATGCCGGCACTGCAGGCAGAGGATTAACCTACTGCTTCTCAGGACTGGCCCCCAGGCTTTCCAAAATCCTATGTGGCCTATAAGAACTTTGTGTTCTGACTCCTGTCAATCTATTGCTCTTTCCTTCCTTGTGTTGCCATGCTTCTCTCTTCCTGGGAGGATTTTCACACACACTCCTACTTTTACCTGCAGTGCTCCTGTCTTCTTTTTATCATCCTAGTTAAATGTGACTCTCTCAGGAGCACCTTCTATAGTTTCCTTGATGCTTGGATCTCATCCTATGTGTTCTTATAGTTCCACTGTGTTTCCTTCACAACGGTTATCATAATTTTATCTATATGATTATTGTGTACTTTTAATATCTTACCTATCTCCACTACTGTAAACTTCGTGAGAAAGTCCCTTGTTTTTGCCCTTTAAATCTGTTGTACCAGTCTAGCACCTGGTATAGAGTAAGACTTCAGTAAATTCCAGCTGAATCCATAGAGCCACTTGCTCAGGTTGTTTGATAGCTTTAAAAGGCTTTTCAAGGTGTTAGAAACATCTGTTTCATTGAGAAGATTTTAGAGTGTATCTCTTCTTAAGAAACAAAAAAAAGATTTTAGATTGTATCTCTTTATTAAGAAACAAAAAAGTATAATAAGTATGGGAGAGGACACAAAACAGGAATTCCTACACAATTGGCAAAACCAATTTGTAATTAATTGGTAACATTTGAACATGCATATACCTATGAGCTACAGACATAAGCTAGTAGGAGAGACTGGGGAAGATAGGCTTACTTTGAAAGGCTAATTGATGACTTTGTGATCAGCATCTCAATGCCTGGCAAAAGGTTTCTAGGATTACTCAGGGTTGATTTCTCCTGCTTGCAAGATTGGACACTCAGCAATAATCATATCTAGATCAACTTTGTTGAGAACTCATGTAGTTGGATCCTTTGATTGTCCCTATCCCTGCCACAATAGTTACTTGAACGTATACTTTGCTAGTACTGGTGTGTCCAAAGAGCCTGGGTCCTGTCAACTGACTGTGTTGCTCTGTCTCCTTGGTTCTTTTTTGACAGGCAGAGTGGACAGTGAGAGAGAGAAACAGAGAGAAAGGTCTTCCTTTGCCATTGGTTCATTCTCCAATGGCCGCTGCGGCCGGTGCATTGCGCTGATTCGAAGGCAGGAGCCAGGTGCTTCTCCTGGTTTCCCATGCGGGTGCAGGGCCCAAGCACTTGGGCCATCCTCCACTGCACACCCGGGCCACAGCAGAGAGCTGTCCTGGAATAGGGGCAACCGGGACAGAATCCGGCACCCCAACCGGGACTAGAACCCAGTGTGCTGGTGCGGCAGGCAGAGGATAAGCCTAGTGAGCCGCGGCGCTGGCCTTCCTTGTTCTTGAGTGTTTTCACTGTGAGGTACTTTTTTGTGAATCTTAACATGTGATGTAAAAATATTCATATTTTGTGGCCAGTTCCATGGGTCCATATATAGGCAGGGCTTTATTCCAGACTTTCTTGTGCCTGGTATTTCAGTCTTCCTTCTTCTCCTTTTTTTTTTTTTTTAATGGTGGATGAACTATTTTTCTTTTTCTTTTTTTTTTTTAATTTAGTAAATATAAATTTCCAAAGTATAGTTTATGGATTACAATGGCTCCCCCCCCCCCATAATTTCCCTCCCACTTGCACCCTTCCCATCTCCTGCTCCCTCTCCCATTCCATTCACATCAAGATTCATTTTCAAATATCTTTATATACAGAAGATTGATTTAGTATATATTAAGTAAAGATTTCATCAGTTTGCACCCACACAGAAATACAAAGTGTAAAATACTGTTTCAGTACTAGTTATATCATTACTTCACATTGGACAACACATTAAGGACAGATCCCACATGAGGCGTAAGTACACAGTGACTCCTGTTGTTGACTTAACAAATTGACACTCTTGTTTATGGCGTCAGTAATCTCCCTAGGCTCTAGTCATGAGTTGCCAAGGCTATGGAAGCCTTTTGAGTTCGCGGACTTCGATCTTATTCCAACAGAGTCATAGTCAAAGTGGAAGTTCTCTCCTCCCTTCAGAGAAAGGTACCTCCTTCTTTGATGGCCCGTTCTTTCCACTGGGATCTCACTCACAGAGATCTTTCATTTAGGTCGTCTTCTTTTTTTTTTTCTAGATTGATTTGGCTTCCATGCCTAAAATTCAGTCTTCTTTCTTACAGACCATTGACCAATCAGCCAAGCTGTTCTTCACAGTATTAATCCTTATTATCTTCCAATGCAGGCCACTTCTTTTCCACATAACTACACACATTGCCTGGAGCTTTGTGCACTGGGAGGATTTCTCCTTTTTGTTGCCCTTTGAGGCCATCTCTGAGCAGGATTGTTGTAGGGCAGCAGTCCATTCTAGGGGGACAGTGTTATACTGAACTGACTCATTTATGAACTGGTTTTCTTCCAGCTGTTCATTAGAGATCCTCCATGTGGTCAGGTATTTGGAGAGAAGTGGTTGATATGGGCTTCAGGGTCATACAGTTTGCTCATGTGCACTTTCCCTGCTTTTTCCAATCCTGGATCTTATGACGAGAAACTGCCCAGTCTAGCCGTATGATTTTGTGGATTGTATAGAACTCTGATCATGATGGCCATCTCTTCCCATAGGGTAACTTGATGTCCTGTGTAGTCAGTCTCTACCAGGGCTCAATAGTATCCATGAGATGCTTTTTGAGTGGTGTGTAGTTCTTTGCTGAAGATGATATGGCCTTATTTTAGAAACAAATGGCACTAAATTATATTTTATTCTCCTATTGCTTCTTTCTGTAAAATCCGTATAGTATCTTTTTTTTTTTTAAAGATTTATTTATTTTACTAGAAAGTCAGAGTTACAGAGAGAGAAGGAGAGGCAGAGAGAGAGAGAGAGAGTCTTCCATCCACTGGTTCTCTCTCCAATAGGCTGCAATGGCCTGATCTGCGCTGATCTGAAGCCAGGATCCAGGAGCTTCTTCCAGGTCTCCCACGAAGGTGCAGGGACCCAAGGTCATCTTTCACTGCTTTCTCAGGCCACAGCAGAGAGCTGGATAGGAAGTGGAGCAGCCAGGACTCAAATTGGCGCCCATATGGGATGCCGGCACTGCATGTGGTGGCCTTACCTGCTATGCCACAGTGCCGGCCCCATAGTGTCTTTTCATATCATAAACCCTCAACAACATGGGGCCGGTGCTGTGGCATAGCAGGTAAAACCACTGCCTTCAGTGCTGGCATCCCATGTGGGCACCAGTTCAAGACTTGGCTGCTCTGCTTCTGATCCAGCTCTCTGCCTTGGCCTGGGAAAGCAGTGGAAGATGGCCTATGTGCTTGGGCCCCTGTACCTGTGTGGGAGACCCGGAAGAAGCTCCTGGATCCTGGCTTTGGATTGAGCCCTGCTCCTGCTGTTGTGGCCATTTGGGGAGTGAACCAGTAGATAGAAGACCTTTCTCTCTCTGCCTCTGCCTCTCTGTCTCTGCCTTCTAAATATAAAAATAAAACTTAAAAAAAAAAAAAACCCTCAATAACAAAGGTTCTACCAGTTGAGGCTTTTTTCCACAGCCTGGACCTGCTGCTGTTTTGAGCTCCACTCATAGATAGCAAATGTGTACTGTTACCTAACCTATGTAAATGGGTACTTCTGATTTTCCTAATTAAGGATAGAGAATAATGCATTTGCCAATTAAATGGCTGCATACCATATCCCAGGTGTGTTAATCTGCTGTAGCAAAGTATTATATCTGGATTAGTAGCAGCAATTGTGGCTATTACTTAGTTATTGTAGAATGTTATAGTTTCTTTAATAATTGATAGGCATTAGAGATTTTCTAAATCTTTGAGTCTGTTTTTGGTACTTTATACTTTTCTAGAAATATGTTCATTTAATCAAAAGGATTTCATAACTTTCTCTTATTAACTTTGTAATATTTGCTACATCTATAGTTGTATCCCTTTTTTATTCCTAATATTACTTGTGCCCTGTTTCTATTTTTCTCATTCACTTTTGCCAGAGGTATATCAATTTTATTAGTTTTTGCAAAGAACCAACGCTTAGTTTTGTTGTTTCTTTCTATTGTAACTTTGCTTTCTGTTTTATTTATCTTTATTTTCCTTCTCAATCTTTATGTTTATTCTGGTTCTTTTTCCAATTTCTTAAAATAGATGCTTAACACATTAATTTTCAACTTTTCTTATTTCTTGTTAATGGTATTTAAGGCTGTAAATATTTTTTCCTTTAGATTTTTTTTTTTTTTTGACAGGCAGAGTGGACAGTGAGAGAGAGAGAGAGACAGAGAGAAAGGTCTTTCTTTGCCGTTGGTTCACCCTCCAATGGCCGCCGCGGCCAGCGCGATGCGACCGGCGCACCGCGCTGATCCGATGGCAGGAGCCAGGAGCCAGGTGCTTTTCCTGGTCTCCCATGGGGTGCAGGGCCCAAGCACCTGGGCCATCCTCCACTGCACTCCCGGGCCACAGCAGAGGGCTGGCCTGGAAGAGGGGCAACCGGGACAGAATCCGGCGCCCCGACCGGGACTAGAACCCGGTATGCCGGCGCCGCTAGGCGGAGGATTAGCCTAGTGAGCCGCGGCGCCGGCCCTTCCTTTAGATTTTTAGGATTGTACATATTTAAGTTGTAAGAGCTGTAAATCCATCTCCAGCTGCTTGATTTGTTGGTATTTTTGTTAGCTTTCATTTCTGTGTTTGGCCTAATTTTTATGCCATTGTTTGGGAGTAACTTAGAAGTGTGTTTTTGAGTTTTCAAGTATATAATTTTCTTTGATAGTTATTTTAGATGCTGATGATTGATTTAACCATTTTTTGGTCAGACAATGTAGAACTTGAGATATGGATTCTCTGAAATTTGCTGAGATCTATTTCATGACCTGATATAGTGAATTTTCATAAAGTATGTTTGGAAAGAATGCTTATTCTAAAGTTGTTAGGTTCATTGTTTCATAGATACATTTTAGATTTTGTTCAAATTTATTTTAAAAACTCATTTGTTTGAAAGGGAGAGACGGAGGGATTCAGATTGCTGGTTCACTCCCAAAAATGGCCACAATAGCCAGGATTGGGCCAGGCTGAAGTCAGGATCCAGGAACTCCATCTGGGTCTCCACTCTGAATGGCAGGAACCCAAGAACTGGAACCATCATCTGCTGCATCCATCCCCAGCATGTTAGCAGGGAACTGCATCAGAATTGGAGTAATCAGAGCTTGAACCTGCACTCCAGTATGGGATATGGGCATCCCAAGACGAGGCTTAGCCCGTGTGCTACAATCCCAATCCTGAAATTTTTAATAATTTTTTGTTATTGTTGCTTGATGAATCTTATGGATGGTATATGTTAGAATCTCCCATTATTAACGTAGTTTTGTCCATTTCTCTGTGAATCTGTGTTAAGTGCATACACATGTGAAATTGTTATAACTTCTTGGTGAACTATATGCTCCTCTTTATGTCTAATGATCCTTTTTCTTTTAGGTCTAATTTGTCTGATACTCATAAAATTTTACCAGTTTTTTATTAATATTTTCTTGATGCAAATTTTCCTACATTTCACATTAAATTTTCATGTGTTAAGTTTTAGATGTGTTCCTTGCAAATAACTTAAAATTGTATTTTATTTTTAAACCAATCTGATATTTGTCTTCAAGGAAATAATCAAATCCATTTACATTGATTGTGATTAATGTTATATTTGGGTTCATTTATATCATCTTGTGATGATTTGGATGGAAGTGTTTATTTGGATTGTTCCACATCCTTGGTTGAAAGATATTCCAACCACTGAGTCACCCAGTCACCCATCTGTAACCCATTTTTTATTTATTTATATTTCACTTTTATTTAATAAATATAAATTTCCAAAGTACAGCTTATGAATTACAATGGCTCCCCCCCCCCCCCATAACTTCCCTCACACCCGCAGCCCTCCCATCTCCCACTCCCTCTCCCCTTCCATTCACATCAAGATTCATTTTCAATCCTCTTTATATACAGGAGATCAATTTAGTATATATTAAGTAGAGATTTCAACAGTTTACACCCACACAGAAACAAAAAGTGAAAAATACTGTTTCAGTAATAGTTATAGCATTAATTCACATTGAAAAACACATTAAGGACAGATATCCTACATGAGGAGTAAGTGCACAGTGACTCCTGTTGTTGACTTAACAAATTGACACTCTTGTTTATGGCATCAGTAATCACCCTAGGCTCTTTTTATGAGTTGCCAAGGCTATGGAAGCCTCTTGAGTTCGCCAACTCTGATCTTCTTTAGACAAGGTCATAGTCAAAGTGGAAGTTCTCTCCTCCCTTCAGAGAATGGTACCTCCTTCTTTGATGGCCCATTCTTTCCACTGGTATCTCACTCGCAGAGATCTTTCATCTAGGTGTTTTTTTTTTTTTTTTTCCCCAGAGTGTCTTGGCTTTCCATGCCTGAAATACTCTCATGGGCTCTTCAGCCAGATCCGAATGCCTTAAGGGCTGATTCTGAGGCCAGAGTGCTGTTTAGGACATCTGCCATTCTATGAGCCTGCTGTGTATCCCGCTTCCCATGTTGGATCGTTCTCTCCCTTTTTAATTCTATCAGTTAATATTAGCAGACACTAGTCTTGTTTATGTGATCCCTTTGACTCTTAGATCTCTCATTATGAGGAAACCTGTTGAAGTGAAATGGACACACTATGAGAAACAATGACTTGATCAGCCCTTTTCCTGACTGTTGATGTACAACTTAATATTTTATCCTTTTTAGTATTATATTGTTCTACTTAATACTATTTGTTGAACTCTGTAATTAACACACAGTTATTTTTAGGTGTTTAAATTTAACTGAAAAGTGATCTTTGTTAAATATAAGAGTGGGAATAAGAGAGGGAGAAGATGTACAATTTGGGATAAGCTTAAGCTGACTTGCCCCAAGAGGTAGAGTTAGGAATGTGCCTGGGGATTCCAATTCAATCCCATTAAGGTGGCATGTACCAATGCCATCTCACTAGTCCAGGTGATCAATTTCAGTTCACAATTGTAACCCATTTTTAAAAAATATTTATTTATTTGAAATTTAGGGCACCGGTTTATTTAAAAGATTTGTTAGGGGCTTAAAGGGAGACTTAGACCCCAATACAATAGTACAGGGGGACTTCAATACTCCACACTCAGAAATAGACAGATCAACAGGACAGAAGATCAACAAGGAGACAGTAGATTTAAATGACACTATAGCCCAAATGGATCTAACAGATATCTACAGAACTTTTCATCCTACACAGAAAGCATTTACATTCTTCTCAGCAGTATATGGAACCTTCTCTAGGATTGACCACATACTAGGCCATAAAGCAAGTCTCAGCAAATTCAAAAGAATCAGAATCATACCATGCAGCTTCTCAGACCATAAAGGAATGAAGTTGGAAATTAGCAATTCAGGAATCCCTAGAGCATACGCAAACACATGGAGATTGAACAACATGCTCCTGAATGAACAATGGGTCATAGAAGAAATCAAAAGAGAAATCAAAAACTTTCTGGAAGTAAATGAGGATAACAGCACAACATACCAAAACTTATGGGATGCAGCAAAAGCAGTGTTAAGAGGAAGGTTTATATCAATAGGTGCCTACATCAAGAAATTGGAAAGGCACCAAATAGATGAGCTTTCAATTCACCTCAAGGATCTAGAAAATCTACGGCAAACCAGACCCAAATCTAGTAGGAGAAGAGAAATAATTAAAATCAGAGAAGAAATCAACAGGATTGAATCCAAAAAAACATTACAAAAATCAGCCAAACGAGGAGCTGGTTTTTTGAAAAAATAAACAAAACTGACATCCCATTGGCCCAACTAACTAAAAAAAGAAGAGAAAAGACCCAAATCAATAAAATCAGAGATGAAAAAGGAAATGTAACAGCAGAAACAACAGAAATAAAAAGAATCCTCAGAAATTACTACAAGGACTTGTATGCCAGCAAACAAGGAAACCTATCAGAAATGGATCGATTCCTGGACACATGCAACCTACCTAAATTGAACCAGGAAGACATAGAAAACCTAAACAGACCCATAACTGAGACAGAAATTGAAACCGTAATAAAGGCCCTCCCAACAAAGAAAAGCCCAGGACCAGATGGATTCACTGCTGAATTCTACCAGACATTTAAAGAAGAACTGACTCCAAGTCTTCTCAAACTATTCAGAACAATCGAAAAAGAGGGAATCCTCCCAAATTCTTTCTATGAAGCTAGCATCACCTTAATTCCTAAGCCGGAAAAAGATGCAGCATTGAAAGAGAATTACAGACCAATATCCCTGATGAACATAGACGCAAAAATCCTCAATAAAATTCTGGCCAGTAGAATGCAACAACACATCAGAAAGATCATCCATCCAGACCAAGTGGAATTTATCCCTGGTATGCAGGGATGGTTTAATGTGCGCAAAACAATCAATGTGCTATACCACATTAACAGACTGCAGAAGAAAAACCATATGATTATCTCAATAGACGCAGAGAAAGCATCTGATAAAATACAACATCCTTTCATGATGAAAACTCTAAGAAAACTGGGTATGGAAGGAACAATACTCAATACAATCAAAGCAATCTATGAAAAACCCACAGCCAACATCCTATTGAATGGGGAAAAGTTGGAAGCATTTCCACTGAGATCTGGTACCAGACAGGGATGCCCACTCTCACCACTGCTATTCAATATAGTTCTGGAAGTTCTAGCCAGAGCTATTAGGCAAGAAAAAGAAATTAAAGGGATACAAATTGGGAAGGAAGAAGTCAAACTATCCCTCTTTGCAGATGATATGATTCTTTATTTAGGGGACCCAAAGAACTCTACTAAGAGATTATTGGAAATCATAGAAGATTTTGGCAAAGTAGCAGGGTATAAAATCAGTGCACAAAAAATCAACAGCCTTTGTATACACAGCCAATGCCACGGCTGAGGAAGAACTTCTAAGATCAATCCCATTCAAAAACAATCAAATACCTTGGAATAAATTTAACCAAGGACGTTAAAGATCTCTATGATGAAAATTACAAAACCTTAAAGAAAGAAATAGAAGAGGATACCAACAAATGGAAAAATCTTCCATGCTCATGGTTTGGAAGAATCAATATCATCAAAATGTCCATTCTCCCAAAAGCAATTTACAGATTCAATGCAATCCCAATCAAGATACTGAAGACCTTCTTCTCAGATCTGGAAAAAATGATGCTGAAATTCATATGGAGACACAGGAGACCTCAAATAGCTAAAGCAATCTTGTACAACAAAAACAAAGCCGGAGGCATCACAATACCAGATTTCAGGACATACTACAGGCCAGTTGTAATCAAAATAGCATGGTACTGGTACAGAAATAGATGGATAGACCAATGGAACAGAATTGAAACACCAGAAATCAACCCAAACATCTACAGCCAACTTATATTTGATCAAGAATCTAAAACCAATTCCTGGAGTAAGGACAGTCTATTCAATAAATGGTGCCGGGAAATCTGGATTTCCACGTGCAGAATCATGAAGCAAGACCCCTACCTTTCACCTTACACAAAAATCCACTCAACATGGATTAAAGACCTAAATCTACGACCTGACACCATCAAGTTACTAGAGAACATTGGAGAAACCCTTCAAGATATTGGCACAGGCAAAGAGTTTCTGGAAAAGACCCGGGAGGCACAGGCAGTCAAAGCCAAAATCAACTATTGGGATTGCATCAAATTGAGAAGTTCCTGTACTTCAAAAGAAACAAGAAAATGAAGAGGCAACCGACAGAATGGGAAAAAATATTTGCAAACTATGCAACTGATAAAGGGTTGATAACCAGAATCTACAAAGAGATCAAGAAACTCCACAACATCAAAACCAACAACCCACTTAAGAGATGGGCCAAGGACCTCAATAGACATTTTTCAAAAGAGGAAATCCAAATGGCCAACAGACACATGAAAAAATGTTCAAGATCGGCAGGGTGTGCGCCAGTGCTCGGAGGGGAGTGCGTGCCACACAGACAACAGTGGGGATACTTGGGACGTCCAGGGCTCCGAGTCCACACATCAGCGCTGGAAGGGGAGGGGACCTGCGTGGAGAGCATGGGAGCCCACAGTTCGGGACACCAGCGGCAGACTCAACACACCAGCGCTGGAACGCGAGGTGAGCCGAACCTCAATAGCCCGAGACACCGGCAGGCAAGCGGAGAGAGGAGACTAGAGGGAATGACCCCTGGGCGGGGGGAACTTCACCAGGCTAACTGGAAGGGAGAGAGAGGAAAAAAAAAAAAAGGTGACTGGTACGAACACGGGTTTCTCTCTCTCCGCTCACCTCTCAAGGGCGAGCAAGACAAAGAGCAGGCGCCATCTTGGACATACGTCATAAGCAGAGCGACCTCAGGTCTGCACCGGCCCTGAGCCTAGCACAAAAACCTGACTCTGGGCGGGGCAAATTAACAGGAGATTAGGACCTAGTAAATTTGTGGTGCTACTGAACTGAGACTGTGAAAAAAGAGACGGTGGGGGAGAGAACTCACGGAATTCACGTGAGCACTCTCCAGAGACGCCACAATTCCGTAACTTTGGCAACCCAGTGGGAGACTGAAGGAGAATTTGAGCCCACTCTGAGGGCCGAACAGATTCCCTGTGTGGTCCTTGGGAAAGAGCTTCTGATCTCTGGCTCCTGTGGGTATATCATTTGCCTGCTAACTACCTCCAACTTCGTTCAGCTGTGCAGAATAACTTCCCTTTTGAATCAAAAAAAAAAAAAAAAAGAAAGAGAGAGAGAGAGAGAGAGGTTTACGACGCCTAACCTGGGAGTGCCACCTTTGGCACACCAAACAGAGCTCTCAGGCCACACCCATCTCAAGCCCTAAGGCTCCATCAAAAACAGATAGTCCACTTAATCTAGAGTCATAGTATAACAAGAAAAAGCACCACAGTGAAGAAACCAAATATCTCCAATATGCCAAATAACAAACGCAAAAACCAAGGTAATAAAAACAAGGAAGTCACCATGAAGCCCTCAAATGAAAAAGACACCCCAATTCAAGATTATGAGGATGATGATATAGAAGAAATGCAAGAAGCAGATCTCAAAAAATTGATAAGAACATTAAGAAGTTCTCAAAAACAAATTCTTGAACTACAGAAATCCTTAATGGACAAGATAGAAAATCTCTCGTGAAAATGAAATATTAAGGAGGAATCAAAATGAAACGAAACAACTAGTACAACAGGAAACTGGGATAGTGACTGAAGTGAAGAATTCAATAGATCAAATGAAAGACACAATAGAGAGCCTTACAAACAGAATGGGTGAAGCAGAAGAGAGAATATCGGACTTAGAAGACAGAGAACAGGAAAGGATACAGTCAGACCAAAGAAAAGAAGAGGAAATTAGGAATCTAAAACATATTGTCGGGAATCTTCAGGATACTATTAAAAAACCCAACATTTGGGTTCTAGGAGTTCCTGAAGGCATGGAGAGGGAGAAAGGATTAGAAGGCCTTTTTAGTGAGATATTAGCAGAAAATTTCCCAGGTTTGGAGAAGGACAGAGAAATCCTAGTACAGGAAGCTCACAGAACCCCTAATAAACACGACCAAAAGAGACCCTCACCACGACACGTTGTAATTAAACTCTCCACAGTGAAACATAAAGAAAAGATCCTAAAATGTGCAAGAGAGAAACGTCAGATTACTCTCAGAGGATCTCCAATCAGACTCACAGCTGACTTCTCATCAGAAACTCTACAAGCCAGGAGGGAATGGCGAGATATAGCCCAGGTACTAAGAGAGAAAAACTGCCAGCCCAGAATATTATATCCTGCAAAGCTATCATTTGTGAATGAAGGTGAAATAAAGACTTTTCATAGCAAACAGAAATTGAAAGAATTTGTTGCCACTCGTCCAGCCCTGCAAAAGATGCTTAAAGATGTGTTACACACAGAAACAAAGAAACACGGTCATCAATATGAAAGAAGGTAAAGGAAGGAAACCAAGGAAGGAAAGCTCACAGCAAAAGATCACAGGGAATTCAAAGCATATATTAGAACTTATCTTTGGCAAATGGCAGGGCAAAGTTACCACTTATCATTAGTCACATTGAACGTGAATGGCCTGAACTGTCCAGTTAAAAGACACCGATTGGCTGATTGGGTTAAGGAACAAAACCCATCTATTTGCTGCTTACAAGAAACACATCTTTCCAACAAAGATCCATACAGACTGAAAGTGAAAGGCTGGAAAAAGATATACCATGCCAACAGAAATGAAAAAAGAGCGGGCGTAGCCATCTTAATTTCAGACAACATAAACTTTACCACAAAAACCGTTAAGAGAGACAAAGAGGGACACTACATAATGATTAAGGGATCAATTCAACAGGAAGATATAACAATTATCAATGTATATGCACCTAACTACAGGGCACCGGTTTATCTAAAAGATTTGTTAACGGACTTAAAGGGAGACTTAGACCCCAGTACAATAGTACTGGGGGACTTCAATACTCCACTCTCAGAAATAGACAGATCAATAGGACAGAAGATCAACAAGGATACAGTAGATTTAAACGACACTATAGCCCAAATGGATCTAACAGATATATACAGAACTTTCCATCCTACAGCTAAAGATTTTACATTCTTCTCAGCAGTACATGGAACCTTCTCTAGGATTGACCACATACTAGGCCATAAAGCAAGTCTCAGCAAATTCAAAAGAATTAGAATAATACCATGCAGCTTCTCAGACCATAAAGGAATGAAGTTGGAAATTAGCAATTCAGGAATCCCTAGAGCATACGCAAACACATGGAGATTGAACAACATGCTCCTGAATGAACAATGGGTCATAGAAGAAATCAAAAGAGAAATCAAAAACTTTCTGGAAGTAAATGAGGATAACAGCACAACATACCAAAACTTATGGGATGCAGCAAAAGCAGTGTTAAGAGGAAGGTTTATATCAATAGGTGCCTACATCAAGAAATTGGAAAGGCACCAAATAGATGAGCTTTCAATTCACCTCAAGGATCTAGAAAACCTACAGCAAACCAGACCCAAATCTAGTAGGAGAAGAGAAATAATTAAAATCAGAGAAGAAATCAACAGGATTGAATCAAGAAAAACATTACAAAAATCAGCCAAACGAGGAGCTGGTTTTTTGAAAAAATAAACAAAACTGACATCCCATTGGCCCAACTAACTAAAAAAAGAAGAGAAAAGACCCAAATCAATAAAATCAGAGATGAAAAAGGAAACGTAACAACAGACACCACAGAAATAAAAAGAATCCTCAGAAATTACTACAAGGACTTGTATGCCAGCAAACAGGGAAACCTATCAGAAATGGATCGATTCCTGGACACATGCAACCTACCTAAATTGAACCAGGAAGACATAGAAAACCTAAACAGACCCATAACTGAGACAGAAATTGAAACCGTAATAAAGGCCCTCCCAACAAAGAAAAGCCCAGGACCAGATGGATTCACTGCTGAATTCTACCAGACATTTAAAGAAGAACTAACTCCAATTCTTCTCAAACTATTCAGAACAATCGAAGAAGAGGGAATCCTCCCAAATTCTTTCTATGAAGCCAGCATCACCTTAATTCCTAAGCCGGAAAAAGATGCAGCACTGAAAGAGAATTACAGACCAATATCCCTGATGAACATAGACGCAAAAATCCTCAATAAAATTCTGGCCAGTAGAATGCAACAACACATCAGAAAGATCATCCACCCAGACCAAGTGGGATTTATCCCTGGTATGCAGGGATGGTTTAATGTGCACAAGACAATCAATGTGATACACCACATTAACAGACTGCAGAAGAAAAACCATATAATATCTCAATAGATGCCGAGAAAGCATTTGATAAAATACAACACCCGTTCATGATGAAAACTCTAAGCAAATTGGGTATAGAAGGAACATTCCTCAATATAATCAAAGCAATCTATGAAAAACCCACAGCCAACATCCTATTGAATGGGGAAAAGTTGGAAGCATTTCCACTGAGATCTGGTACCAGACAGGGATGTCCACTATCACCACTGCTATTCAATATAGTTCTGGAGGTTCTAGCCAGAGCTATTAGGCAAGAAAAAGAAATTAAAGGGATACAAATTGGGAAGGAAGAAGTCAAACTATCCCTCTTTGCAGATGACATGATTCTTTATTTAGGGGACCCAAAGAACTCTACTAAGAGATTATTGGAACTCATAGAAGATTTTGGCAAAGTAGCAGGGTATAAAATCAATGCACAAAAGTCAACAGCTTTTGTATACACAGACAATACCACGGCTGAGGAAGAACTTCTAAGATCAATCCCATTCACAATAGCTACAAAAACAATCAAATACCTTGGAATAAACTTAACCAAGGACGTTAAAGATCTCTACGATGAAAATTACAAAACCTTAAAGAAAGAAATAGAAGAGGATACCAACAAATGGAAAAATCTTCCATGCTCATGGATTGGAAGAATCAATATCATCAAAATGTCCATTCTCCCAAAAGTAATTTACAGATTCAATGCAATACCAATCAAGATACCGAAGACATTCTTCTCAGATCTGGAAAAATTGGTGCTGAAATTTATATGGAGGCACAAGAGACCTCGAATAGCTAAAGCAATCTTGTACAACAAAAACAAAGCCGGAGGCATCACAATACCAGATTTCAGGACATACTACAGGCCAGTTGTAATCAAAACAGCATGGTACTGGTACAGAAACAGATGGATAGACCAATGGAACAGAATTGAAACACCAGAAATCAACCCAAACATCTACAGCCAACTTATATTCGATCAAGGATCTAAAACCAATTCCTGGAGTAAGGACAGTCTATTCAATAAATGGTGCTGGGAAAACTGGATTTCCACGTGCAGAAGCATGAAGCAAGACCCCTACCTTACGCCTTACACAAAAATCCACTCAACATGGATTAAAGACCTAAATCTACGACCTGACACCATCAAGTTACTAGAGAACATTGGAGAAACCCTTCAAGATATTGGCACAGGCAAAGAGTTTCTGGAAAAGACCCGGGAGGCACAGGCAGTCAAAGCCAAAATCAACTATTGGGATTGCATCAAATTGAGAAGTTTCTGTACTGCAAAAGAAACAGTCAGGAGAGTGAAGAGGCAACCGACAGAATGGGAAAAAATATTTGCAAACTATGCAACAGATAAAGGGTTAATAACCAGAATCTACAAAGAGATCAAGAAACTCCACAAAAACAAAACCAACAACCCACTTAAGAGATGGGCCAAGGACCTCAATAGACATTTTTCAAAAGAGGAAATCCAAATGGCCAACAGGCACATGAAAAAATGTTCTAGGTCATTAGCAATCAGGGAAATGCAAATCAAAACCGAAATGAGGTTTCACCTCACCCTGGTTAGAATGGCTCACATTCAGAAATCTACCAACAACAGATGCTGGCGAGGATGTGGGGAAAAAGGGACACTAACCCACTGTTGGTGGGAATGCAAACTGGTTAAGCCACTATGGAAGACAGTCTGTAGATTCCTCAGAAACCTGAAGATAACCCTACCGTTCGACCCAGCCATCCCACTCCTTGGAATTTACCCAAAGGAATTTAAATTGGCAAACAAAAAAGCGGTCTGCACCCTAATGTTTATTGCAGCTCAATTCACAATAGCTAAGACCTGGAACCAACCTAAATGCCCATCAACGGTAGACTGGATAAAGAAATTATGGGACATGTACTCTTTAGAATACTATACCGCAGTAAGAAACAATGAAATCCAGTCATTTGCAACAAAATGGAGGAATCTGGAACACATCATGCTGAGTGAAATAAGCCAATCCCAAAGGGACAATTACCATATGTTCTCCCTGATCGGTGACAACTGACTGAACACCAAAAAGGAAACCTCCTGAAGTGAAATGGACACTATGGGAAACGGTGACTTGATCAGTATAGCCCTGACTGTTAATGAACAACTTAATACATTATCCCTCTTAGTAGTTTTTTTGTCTGTTCTACTTAATATGACTGGTTTAATTCTGTAATTAATACACAGTTATTCTTAAGTGTTAAAAATTAACTGAAATGGGATCCCTGTTAAACATAAGAGTGGGAATAAGAGAGGGAAGAGATGTATAATTTGGGACATGCTCAAGCTGACTTGCCCCAAATGGTAGAGTTAAAAACATACCAGGGGATTCCAATTCAATCTCATCAAGGTGGCATGTACCAATGCCATCTCACTATTCCAAGTGATCAATTTCAGTTCACAATTGATCATAATGAAAGGACTAAGAGTCAAAGGGAGCACATAAACAAGTCTAGTACCTGCTAACACTAACCGATGGAATAAAGGGGAGAGTGATCCAACATGGGAAGTGAGATACTCAGCAGACTCATAGAATGGCAGATGTCCTAAATAGCACTCTGGCCTCAGAATCAGCCCTAAAGGCACTCGGATCTGGCTGAAAAGCCCATGAGAGTATTTCAGGCATGGAAAGCCAAGACACTCTGGCAAAAGATCTCTGCGAGTGAGATCCCAGTGGAAAGAACAGGTCTTCAAAGAAGGAGGTACCTTTCTCTGAAGGGAGGAGAGAACCTCCACTTTGAGTATGACCTTGTCTAAACAAGATAAGAATCGGAGAACTCAGAGGGCTTCCATAGCCTTGGAAACTCATGACTGGAGCATAGGGAGATTACTGATGCCATAGACAGGAGTGTCAATTGGTAAAGTCAACAACAGGAGTCACTGTGCACTTACTCCTCATGTAGGATCTCTGTCCTTAATGTGCTGTGTATTGAGATTTAATGCTATAACGAGTACCCAAACCGTATATTTCACTTTGTGTTTCTAGGGGGGTGCAAACTGTTGAAATCTTTACTTAATGTATACTAAACTGATTCTCTGTAAAAAAAAAAAAAAGAAATTATCAACTCCCACTTGACTCTCACTGGGATTAAACATGACAATAGGTCTGATCTGAATTCATCATCATTTAAAAAAAAATCATCTATTATATTCACTTTATGTTTCTGTGTGGGAGCAAACTGTTGAAATCCTTACTTAATGTATACTAAGCTGATCTTCTGTATAATAAGATAATTTCAAATGAATCTTGATGTGAATGGAAGGGGAGAGGGAGTGGGAAAGGGGAGGGTAGTGGGTGGGAGGGACGTTATGGGGGGGAAGCCATTGTAATCCATAAATCGTACTTTGGAAATTTATATTCATTAAATAAAAGTTAAAAAAAATGTTCAAGATCACTAGCAATCAGGGAAATGCAAATCAAAACCACAATGAGGTTTTACCTCACCCAGGTTAGAATGGGTCACATTCAGAAATCTACCGACAATAGATGCTGTAGAGGATGTGGGGAAAAAGGGACACTAACCCACTGTTGTGGGAATGCAAATTGGTTAAGCCACTATGGAAGTCAGTCTGGAGATTCCTCAGAAACCTGAATATAACCCTACCATTCAACCCAGCTGTCTGCACCCTAATGTTTATTGCAGTACAATTCACAATAGCCAAGACCTTGAACCAACCCAAATGCCCATCAACAGTAGACTGGATAAAGAAATTATGGGACATGTACTCTATCGAATACTATACAGCAGTCAAAAACAAGGAAACCTGGTCGTTTGCAACAAGATGGAGGAATTTGGAAAACATCATGCTGAGTGAATTAAGCCAGTTCCAAAGGGACAAATATCATATGTTCTCCCTGATCAGTGACAAATAACTGAGTACCAAAGGCAAACTTGTTGAAGTGCAATGGACACTATGAGAAACAGTGACTTGATCAGCTCTTGTCCTGACGGTTGATGTGCAATGTAATACTTTATCCATTTTAGTATTTTTTTTTTGTTCTAGTACCATTGGTTGAACTCTGTAATTAACACACAATTATTCTTAGGTGTTTAAATTTTAACTGTAAAGTGATCCCTGTTAGGAATTTGGAAAACATTATGCTGAGTGAAATAAGCCAGTCCCAAAGGGACAAATACCGTATGTTTTCCCTGATAGGTGACAACTAACTGAGCACCAAAAAGGAAACCTGTTAAAGTGAAATGAACACTAGGAGAAACGGTGACTTGATCAGCCCTCACCCTGACTGTTGATGAGCAACTTAATATGTTATCCCTCTTAGTATTTTTTTGTTTGTTCTACTTAATACTTTTGGTTGAATACTGTAATCAATACACAATTATTCTTAAATGCTGAAACTTAACTGAAAAGTGATCGCTGTTAAATATAAGAGTGAGAATAAGAGAGGGAAGAGATGTGTAATTCGGGACATGCTCAAGCTGACTTACCTCAAACGGTAGAGTTAGAAACATACCAGGGGATTCCAATTCAATCCCATCAAAGTGGCATGTACCAATGCCATCTCACTAGTCCCATTGATCAATTATGTTCACAATTGATCATAATGATAGGACTAAGAACCAAAGGGATCACATAAACAAGACCTGTGTCTGCAAATACTAGCTGATAGAATAAAAAAGGGAGAGAATGATCCAACATGGGAAGTGAGCTACACAGCAGACCCATAGAATAGCAGATGTCCTAAACAGCACTCTGGCCTCAGAATCAGCCCTTAAGGTATGTGGATCTGGCTGAAGAGCCCATGAGAGTATTTCAGGCATGGAAAGCCAAGGCACTCTGGGGAAAAACAAACAAACAAAAAACACCTAAATGACAGATCTCCGCGAGTGAGATCCCAGTGGAAAGAATGGGTCATCAAAGAAGGAGGTACCTTTCTCTGAAGGGAGGAGAGAACTTCCACTTTGACCATGGCCTTGTCTAAATATGATCAGAGTCAGTGAACTCAGGGGGCTTCCATAGCCTTGGCAGCTCATGACAAGAGCCTAGGGTGATTACTGATGCCATAAACAAGAGTGTCAATTTGTTAAGTCAACAACAGGAGTCACTGTGCACTTATTCCTCATGTAGGATCTCTGTCCTTAGTGTGTTGTACATTGAGATCTAATGCTATAACTAGTACTCAAACAGTATTTTTCACTTTATGTTTCTGTGTGGGAGCAAACTGTTGAAATCTTTACTTAATGTATGCTAAACTGATCTTCTGTATATAAAGAGAATCGAAAATGAATCTTGATGTGAATGGAAGGGGAGAGGAGTGGGAAAGGGGAGGGTTGTGGGTGGGAGGGACGTTTTGGGGGGGGGGAAGCCATTGTAATCCATAAGCTGTACTTTGGAAATTTATATTCATTAAATAAAAGTTAAAAAAAATTTTAAAAAAATGAAATATAGAGTTATATAGAGAGAAGGAGAGGCAAAGAGAGAGAGGTCTTCCATCTGCTGGTTCACTCTCAAGTTGGCCACAATGGCCGGAGTTGTGCTGATCTGAAGCCAGGATCCAGGAGCTTCTTCTGGGTTTCCCACATGGGTGCAGGGGCCCAAGGAATTGGGCCATCTTCTACTGCTTTCCCAGGCCATAGCAGAGAGCTGGTTCGGAAGTGGAGTAGCTGAGTCTTGAACCAGAGCCTAAAGGGGATGCCGGCACTGCAGGAGGCAGCCTTACCTGCCACAGTGCTGGCCCCCCATGTATAACCTATTATGTTGGACTTTACCTTTGACCCTTGAAAAGCATAGTGACTTGAAGTTGACCAGAACCCATAAAAGGGTGCAAGAATTAGAGATATAGTTATCAAAGTAAGGAGCAGTTTTGGGAAGAAAGAAGTCACCATCATCCCATATTTAAATGTCTGTCACATGCATAGTAAAGAGGAATTAAAATGTAAGCAGGAAGTGACAGAGATAGAACAAATGAGCAACTGTTGTATTTCAGGAAAATTGCTGCATACTTTTCACAAATAACTGAATACAGCAAACCTTTGAGGGAAGGGTTTATTATCCTTGTTTTATAGGTGAGGAAACTGAGGCTCAGAGAGATTTCAGAAGATATTCCCAGTCAAACCACTAGTAACTGGCAGAATGGAGAATCGTATGCCATTCTATATGACTCTCAAACTCTGCTCTTTCCATTGAATTAGAAGTGTATCATAGGGAAATGGACTGATAAATACCAAAGAAAGCATGAGCCCTCTAATAATTAAAATTGATAAAAAATGTAATGAATTATTATTTGAGGTAGTTATTTAGTACTTCTTCACTGGACATTTCCAAGCAGAGACAGTGTGGTCATGCCAGGGCTGTAATACTTGTCCTTTTACTTCGACTGGGAAGTTGTCTTGTGAAACAGAGGGCTTAGATCAGATGACCATTAAGGTCTAGTTCAGTTTCCATCAGCTTACTGAAACTGCTAGAGCTTAACAAGTATGTGCTTTTCAAACTCTCTCTTCTTCCTGAGGGCCATTTGAACTTGTCCTTTCTTCATTGGTACCCTTATCTTACTGCAGTGTTAGAATGTGTCTACAGATGTGTAGTTAGTGTTATTTGATGATGACTTGATGAAAGTCTGGCCTATTTATATAGGAGAAAAATAATAAAATGATAACATGAGAGAGGCATAAGGGTCATTAATTTGAAATGATTGAACTAAGAAATACAAAAGGTAAATGACTCCATTTAATATCATATTATAAATTTCTTTTAAAGATTTATTTATTTATTTGGGGCCGGCGCCGCGGCTCACTAGGCTAATCCTCCGCCTTGCGGCGCCGGCACACCGGGTTCTAGTCCCGGTCGGGGCGCCGGATCCTGTCCCGGTTGCCCCTCTTCCAGGCCAGCCCTCTGCTGTGGCCCGGGAGTGCAGTGGAGGATGGCCCAGGTGCTTGGGCCCTGCACCCCATGGGAGACCAGGAAAAGCACCTGGCTCCTGGCTCCTGCCATCGGATCAGCGCGGTGCGCCGGCCGCAGCGCGCCGGCCGCGGCGGCCATTGGAGGGTGAACCAACGGCAAAAGGAAGACCTTTCTCTCTGTCTCTCTCTCTCACTGTCCACTCTGCCTGTCAAAAAAAAAAAAAAAAAAGATTTATTTATTTATTTGAAAGGCAGAGTTAGAGAGATCTTCCATCTGCTGGTTCACTCCCCCAAATGACTGCAATGCCAGGGCTGGGCCAGGTTGAAGCTAGGAACCTAAACCTTCATCCAGTTCTCCCATGTGGGTAGTAGGCCTAAGCACTTGACTTGATCTTAGCCAAAAGGTTGAGAAGCAATAGGCCTAAGCACTTGAGCCATCTTCTGCTGCTTTCCCAGCTGCATTCGCAGGGAGCTGGATCAGTGGTGGAGCAACTGGGACTCAAACTGGCACTCATGTGGGATGCCAGTGTTGCAGGTAGCAGCTTTACCTGCTGCACCACAATGCCAGCCCTTGTATTAAAAACTTTAATAAATTAATAGCTAATTTTAAGTATAAGTAATATTCTAAAAATGTAATCCCATTTTATAGATAACTATTAGTGAATAGACAGAATTCACTAGAGTGGGTACACTAGGGGGAGTGTGTTCTTTATACCTTGCTTTGCTGACACATTCTACCCTCGGAAAGCCAAGAGCCTGTAAGAATTTTACAAAAAGTTCATTTCTGTTAGCAGTGGTCTCATCAGGCTGGCCCTTCTGTAACCTCTATCTCTGACTGTGTATTTTTATTTATCCCCATAGTTACTCTATACATGACCACTTCTCCTTTTAATAAAGTCCAGGTAAAAGCACATTTTTGTTAGATGCTTCCATTGTCCTGTGCCTTTCCCTGTATTGTGCCTCTCTAAATATCCAATAGTGGCTGCTGAAGTATATGAAAACAAAAGTACTCTTTAATTAAAAAATTGTTAATAATGATTATACATATTTATGTGATGTGGTGTTACATTTCAAAACATGTATATAATGTATGCTGGTCAAATCAAGGTAGTGAGCATTTCCCTGTGATATTTTATGATAGAGCTCCTCTCCTCTGTGTGTTCATAAAGTATATAACAGTTTATTGTGAACTACAGTCACCCTACCTTCAGATGAATGGATAAAGAAAATGTGAATGATACATATATGGAATTTTTTAAAAAGATTTATTTTTACTTGAAAGTCGGAGTTACACAGAGAGATAAGGAGAGGCAGAGAGAGAGAGAGAGAGAGGTCTTCCATCCGCTGGTTCACTCCCCAGTTGGCTGCAACAGCCAGAGCTTTGCCAATCTGAAGCCAGAAGCCAAAACCTTCTTCTGGGTCTCCCACATGAATTTAGGGGCCATCCTTCACTGCTTTCCAAGGCCACAGCAGAGAGCTGGATTGGAAGTGGAGCAGCCAGGACTCGAACCTGTGCCCATATGGGATGCTGGCACTGCAGGCAGCATCCTTTCCCACTATGCAATGCCAGACCCAATGGAATATTATTTCATCATAGCAAATAGTGAAATTTTGTCATTTGCAGCATAATGTATGGAACTGGAGAACATTTTGTTAAGTGAAAGAAGCCAAACACAGAAAGACAAATACCATATGTTCTCCCTCATAAATGGAAGCTAAAAGAAAACAAAATGCAACTCAGTCTAAACACAGCATAATCTTTACTTTTGTGTTGAGTAGTCCTTTTAAACCTTGTAAAAGCAGTTTTGCACTGCTTTCTGTATCATCTCTCTGAGGTGGGTAAGGAAGATCTCATTATAGCCTAGCAAGCAGCACATGAAGAAGCTGAGGCATAAAGAAGTTGTGACCTGCTGTGTATTTAGTGGTAGGGTTTTAGCATCCTTCAGCTCCACAGCTCATCCAGCCAAATGTTGTTGTGTTTCAAAATCTTTCCCGTGGGTTTCTGACTCTTGCATTTTTAAGTTATATGACATACCAGATACTTGAGATTTGGTATATTTCCAGTTGGCTTGCCTTGTTATTTAAATGGGTCAAGCTAGTGATAACCAATACTTAGTGCAAAGGAGGACATTAAATCCCTAATAGAATGTTAATAGTCTTTGAAAAGGACCTACTTCTAAGGTGAGTGTGTTGTAATTTGAATATTTAAGGCCAGAAAAACACACTAAGAACTCTTGCTTTTAGACTTTGGCCATGCATTTTAGATATCCAGTGGGCCCCAAGCTGACTGTAGATATTCTGGGAAGACCAGAGATGTGTAGCATAAATATCACTGGAGATTAGGAGCCCGGGAGTCTGATTCTGGAACTTGTTAAAAGTCTGGATTCCTGGATTTCCCAGAGGCCTACTGAATTGGAATCTCTAGGAGTGGCACTCATGCTTCTGCCTTTTGGCAAGTTGGCCAATAATGCGCACTAACCTTTGAGCACCTCTGGAGGATGTAATTGCTAGGGTTCCTTTTGCTGATGGCCTGTGAGACTCTGAGCAAAACATAGAAAGACAGCAATTATAGACTTTGTTTTGGCTCATTTCTTTACTATTCTTTAATGTCAGAGCCTCCAGTGATTTTAAATTTGTCAGAGATCAACTAATTAGCATGTGATGACAATATGCTATTTTCATTATTTATGTTTGCTTTTTATTTATGTTTGCTTTATTTATATCTACTTTGGTTCAGTTTCTTTCCTGCATTACTACAACAATTTTCAAATCCTTCTCAATTGAGTCCATCCTTTTATATTATCATCAGAGTTTTTTTGGAGGGGAAGTTAGGGGGCCTGTAAAAACAAATGCAAGAAAACTCTCATCCTCAATTGTTATTTCTTTGCATTACAAATTCCTTAATTTCTCAGAATAACTTACTAGGTTATTCCTAGTATTAGATCATATCTTTGTAGTTTTATGTCCCAAATATTCACTCTTACCCATCTTTTAGTTCTCAAATTTAGCTAGCTGATAACCTAGAATCATCTTGTTCCTGTTTGGTTGGTTAGTTTTTAATCTGAAATAACTTTCATTTTATTCTATTGTATGAACAGGAGAAGTGTTATAAATAAAAGCAATAATTTGATAAAACTTTATACCAAAGCATTTTACTAGTAAGGAAGATAAGATTGGGTTTAGCTTGGCTCCTTAAGAATTTTTATTTAAATTTTTCTGTCTTATTGTTTGCTGCCTCTTGTTAGAAAAGTGAAGACACAAACCAAAGTCATGTTTGTGTAAGGATAATTTAGATTAAGAAAACTCTATGTCATATGTTTTAGAAAGGATTTGATCATAACAGCTTGAAATTATCTGATTTTCACAGTAAAATACCTTGACTGTTGGTGGCACAGTGGTGTTCTCTGTGAACACTGCTGGGGTAACAGGGAGCGCCTCTGTCATCTCGTTCTCTGTTTGCATTTCCCTTCTGAATTTAGCTAGCTGATTGCCTAGAATCATCTTGTTCCTGTTTGGTTGGTTTTTAATTTGAAATAGCTTTTATTTTATTCTGTTGTATGATCAGGACAAGTATTATCGATAAAAATGACAATGTGATAAAACTTTATACCAAAGCATCTTATTAGTAAGGAAAATAAGAATGGATTTAGTTTGGCTCCTTAAGAATTTTTATTTGATTTTTCTGTCTTTTCTTATTGCTTGCTGCCTCTTGTTAGAAAAGTGAAGACACATAACAAAGGCATGTTTGTGTAAGGATAATTTAGATCAAGAAACTATGTCGTATGTTTTAGAAAGGATTTGATCATAACAGCTTGAAATTATATGATTTACCCAGTAAAATACCTTGACTGTTGGTGGCACACTGGAAAACTACTAATTTTTTAAGATCATGTAAATAATTGCCAGCTCTGTGAAGCCTTTTCTGGTTCCTACACTAATAACAAACTGCTCTCCTGTGTTTTCTCATGTTACTTGGGATGTTTGTACTCTTTCGTCATCTATATTTGACTTAGTAGTAATCATTATTGTCTCTTTTTGCTAGGTTTTATCTCATTCAGTTTTACGTTCATGTGCCTTTATGCAGATCCTGTTGCAATGTTGATGTTCAGTATTTGATGTTTTCATGAAAGTCTCATTTTGACAAAGATACGTGTTCTTCAAGAACCTCCTCCTCCTTTTCTTTGTTCTGTAGCACCCAGAACACAGGATCTTTTATGCATCCGTTTAGTGATGACTGGCCCAGTATGCTTTTTTTCTCTGCTCTGGGAAGTAGTTCAACTCTGTCAAAGAACAGTCAAGAAATGTTCATTTATTGAGGGTGATATGATGATGGCTATTTGAAAAACTTGGAACTACCCTATTAGACTAATAGTCTGTGTCAATCTCAAATATGGATTAGGCCCAGTGCTTTGATGTCCCAGTCAGCAAGGATGACAAGTCAGGAATTCAGAATCTTTCATTCTGCTCTGAAAACTGCTGAAATGATTTGTTAATAAACAACAAAAACCTTCTGGGGTTGGATGTAAGAGAAGAAGCCTAGGGCTTAGAAGGGGTGGACTTCTATCACCTGGGGAATGTCAACTATGAAAGAACCTTAGCTCATGCTTGACAAAGAACTTGAGAATAAGAGAAATACAAGGGCACAATAATCAAGAAAATAGTATTGTCCTGGGAGTTGTCTTGGGTATAAAGAAACAGGTACTTAACACTGTTGGCGAGGAGGATAGACATATAAATTGGTGATCTTTATGGAGTGCAGTTTTGAAATACGCATTAAAAGTTAAAAAAATTAAAGGTGTTTATACTTTGTTTCCTAAGCAATTCTACTTCTAAAAGTTTTTCTTAGTGATATAATCTGACAAGTGTATTAAGTTGTTTGTATAAGGATATTTATTTAGAACTGATTTAAAGGTCCCAAAATAGGGAACTGATCAAATCGATTCATCTGTACAAGGGAATATCACACAAACATTCAGATGATGATATGGAGATATGTTCTTTAGATATTTCCTTTAGAAAAGGAAAGAGGTACATGATATGCTGTCAGTTTACAAAAGCTATCTATGAAATCATATATTGTGAGTTGTATAAAACATAGGTATATGCAACAAAAATTAATAAGACTTGTTACTGAGAGTTTTTTTTTGTTTGTCTTGACGTCAAAAATTTTCTTAGAGAACATACTTGAATTATTAAATAATTATTTAAAAATTATCTATAGAAAGCACAATTCCTTAGATTGGTATTTTCCTGGTTGAGCAAAAAAGGGTACACGTGTTGTATATGAACAGTAGGCAAAAAATTTCAGACTTGGTGGTGTTAGGTTTTTCTGGAAAGAATTTTCTCCATATGTCTTCTTCCATTGGAACTGATTTGAGAAATAGCTGCTTTTTGATTCCTGAGATCCTTTCTATTTCTATGGCTTTCATTTTCTTAAAAGATATATTTGAAAGAGAGGGAGAAAGGAAGAGAAGGAGAGAGAGATCTTCCATCTACTGGTTCACTCCCTAAGTAGCCAGAACAGCCAGGCCTGGGCCAGGTTGAAGCTAGGAGCCAGGAACTCCATCCACGTCTCCCATATGGGTGACAAGGGCCCAATTACTTGGACCATCTGTTGCTGCCTTCCCAGGGGCATTAGCAAGGAGTTAGACTGCAAATAGAGCAGATGAGATTTGAACTAGCACTTCAGTATGTGATGCTGGTGTCACAAGCTAGCCTAATCTGCTATGTCACACACTTGCCCTTCACTTCTTCTTATTATTTTTTAAGATTTGCTTATCCATCTGAAAGATGTTTCAGTTGTACATTAAAAAGGAAAAGCAAGTTTATTCATTTATTTAGAAGGCAGAGTGGCAGAGAGAAGGGGACACACACACACACACACACGCAGGGGGCTGGGAGTAGTGAGGGAGAGAGATCTGTCCACTGGTTCACTCTCCCAAATTTCTGCAACAGCCAGGGCTGGGGCAGGTCAAACCAGGAACTAGCAACTCCATGCAAGTTTCTTATGTGGTAGCAGGGATTTAGCTACTTGTACCTCCATTTGCTGCTTTCCAGGGTGTGAATTAGCAGGAAATAGCCTAGACTTGAACCCAAACATTCCAATATGAGATGCCAGAGTCCCAAGTCGTGGCTTAACCATCTGCCACAATGCCCACCCTGGCTTTCATTTTCCAGACTCCATGCTTTGAAGTTGCATCCCTTCCTTGGTGTGATGTGATGCTCCTTCCTCTGTCTCAGTGCTGCTGGTGAATTTCTGGCTGGAGGATTCTGAATGCCAAGTGTCACATTACAATTTTTTTCCACCATTTTATACTGGGAGTACTTCCAGTTCTATTGTGTTAAGAGAACTCTTCCTTTCTAAAATTTGGCAAATGTTTACTGATTCTGCATTTAAAATATATTTTCATTTAATGCTGAAATTTATTTGAAATCCTTTTTTCTGTGCTGTAAATGAGACTATAAATATTTTTCTTCCAAAATACTTAACCAGTTTTATACAAACCATTAATGGAGTAATCCATTGAGAGATCTACTGTATCAAATATTAAGTTATATTACATACATGGGTCTATTTCAGGCCTGTTTTGTTGATTCCTTTGATTTTGTTGATTCCTATCTATTGATTCCTGTGCCAACATTAGACTTAATTATTGAAGGATTAAAATGCTGTTTAATATTCAGCTTGGGTATATTTCCGCTGATTTTACTTGTATATTTTTAACTAAGCTGTCTCTACACACAATATTTGCCAAGAAAAATTCTTAACATTGTCTCAAATATTAATTAATGTGGGAATAATTGACATTTTTTCATTATTTAGTCTATCCCTCCAGGAGTATGTTTGATCTTTCCATTTGTTTAAATTTTCTTCTTTCATCTCTCAAGATTTTGCTTAATTGGTGGTTCACAAATATTGTGAATTAGACTTTCCTCTTATTATATTTTCTGATTATTTCTAGTGTATGGAAAATAGAATATATATTTTATAATTAGCTATTTTGTTGAATACTAGTATTCTAATAGTTTTATGGTTCTCTTAAATTTTCTTGAACATATCATTTTGTGCAACTACTTAGAATTTTCATCCACCTTTCAAATAGTCTTGTCTTTTTTTTCTTGTTGGAAGTGTTCCTGGACATTCTAACCTTCTGCCTGATTTTAATGGGAGCAGCATTAGTACTCTGCAGCAGGGAGGTACTGGTCATTGGTCTGAAAGACATTAGGACATAAGGTGTGTTCCCTCCTTCACTGGGAAGGCTTACAAATCAAAAAGTGTGTGAATTTTATCAAATGATCTTTTGTATGTTTTAATAATTATGTGCCCTTTTTTTCACCTAATGATGCAATATGTTATACTGATATATTTTCTAATGTTAAATAAGCCTTGCATTTCTGAAATAATCCCTACTTGATTGTGCTTCTATTATTTTAATATACTCTTTTTTTTTTAACTTTTCTTTAATGAATATAAATTTCCAAAGTACAGCTGATGGATTACAATGGCTTCCCCCCCCAAAAAAACGTCCCTCCCACCCACAACCCTCCCCTTTCCCACTCCCTCTCCCCTTCCATTCATATCAAGATTCATTTTCGATTCTCTTTATATACAGAAGATCAGTTTAGCATACATTAAGTAAAGATTTCAACAGTTTGCTCCCACACAGAAACATAAAGTGAAAAATACTGTTTGAGTACTCGTTATAGCATTAAATCTCAATGTACAGCACACTAAGGACAGAGATCCTACATGAGGAGTAAGTGCACAGTGACTCCTGTTGTTGACTTAACAAATTGACACTCTTGTTTATGGTGTCAGTAATCATCCTAGGCTCTTGTCATGAGCTGCCAAGGCTATGGAAGCCCCCTGAGTTCACCAGCTCTAATCATATTTAGACAAGGCCATGGTCAAAGTGGAAGTTCTCTCCTCCCTTCAGAGAAAGGTACCTCCTTCTTTGATGACCCGTTCTTTCCACTGGGATCTCACTCACAGAGATCTTTCATTTAGTTTTTTTTTTTTTTTTTTTCCCCAGAGTGTCTTGGCTTTCCATGCCTGAAATACTCTCATGGGCTTTTCAGCCAGATCCGCATGCCTTAAGGGCATATACTCTTAACAACTTTATTGGTTCTTTACTTAGGATTCTCACAACGGTATTCATCTAGGAAGTTTGTCTGGAGCAGCACTTCTTGAAGTGTATTTTAGAAAGGATTATTATGGGAAAAACTACTCCATAGTTGAAAACATTTGAGAAAGGCAGATTTAAAACATCTTAAGAACTTTCTTTGCTTCAGGCTTCACAGAGACTGTAAGATTAATAGATGCAGAAATTTCAGTGCTCTTTAAATAAGTCCACCAGAGACCCCCACCATCACCAGCAAAGTGACACTAATGTCCACAGAGCCCATTTAAGAAAATGCTAGTCATTATCATAGTTTGGTATCAGGATTGTGTTAACCTCATAAAGTGAGTTAGGGTAGCCTTTTATAATTTTATGTGCTCTGGAATAGATTATACAGCAAGGATGTTATCAATTTCTTGAAAACTTGAAAGGTCTTGCCCATGGCACTGTCTGGGAGTGGAACTGATTTTGCACATCATCCTTTCAGACATTTGTCATGGCTCCCATCGAATCAATTTTATTTCATATTTCTAGAAAAGTGTTTTTTTGACATTTCTAAACTTATTAAGGTATAATTGTGGGTATAATTTTCTTTAATTATTAAAATATGTCCTAATTAATAAGTAAAATGAGATAAGCTGTTGTGTGCAAATGATTGAAAAACAGCCCACACATGTAGTAAATGGGGCACTCCTTTATTCTATACCATTTTTCTACTTTTTTTTTTTATTTAGAAATGTCAAAACTATGTCAACTTAGAATCTCCCACTCCCCCACATAACTACCTCTTTTCTTTACCTTTTTACCTACTTACTTATCTATCCATTATCTATTTTATTGTTTAAAAATTTATTAGTTTTCTCCCTAGATCTTAAGTTTATTCTTCCTGCTTTATTTGCAGTTGCTTTTTCTTCATTTTCTAGCTTCTTGAGTTTATTGAAGAGTTCATCTAAAACAAAACTCTTGGTTAGTAATGAAAACATTTAAGTGTGCCAATTTGATTCCAAGCAATGTATTTTGTGGTCCTTTATGCACATGGTACAAAATTCAAAGTATCCTAAAGAGCTTACAGAGAAGAATGAGTTCCTGTATTTCCATGGTCAGCCAGCCAGTTCTCACCAGGAGGTAACCACAATTACCAGGTTCCTGTGTTTCCTTCCAGAGCTACTCTAAGTAGAATTGACTTTTCAGTATGGTGTTGTCAATAGGGCATACATTTTTTTTTGGTTCTTATTTTCATTGTTTTAAAATAGGCTTTACTTTTAATTTAATTTCTCATTTGACACAATAATTAGGCATGTAGCTTTAATGCATATTTTTTGAATATCAAATTATTTTGTTATTAATTCCTAGTTTTATGGTATCTTGATTAGAAAATATCATCTATAATCTTACTTTACAGAAAATCCTGAAATTTATAATGTAATCAATTACATGGTTATGTCTTATACATATTTCATATATACTTAAAATGTATAATTGCTAAAGGGTACAAAACACCTAATTTTTAATTAAAATTAAAAAAATATTTATTTATTTGAAAGATAGAGAGACAGAGAGAGGAAGCTACAAAGAAATCTTCCATCTGCTGATTCACTACCCAAATGGCCACAATGGCTGGGCCTGGGTTAGACCAATGCCAGGAGCCAGGAACTCGCTGGGGTCTCACACGTGTATGGTAGGGGCCTAAGTACTTGGGTCATCTTCTGCTGCTTTTTCAGGTGCATTAGCAGGGAGCTAAATTAAAAACAAAGCAGCCAGGACTCAAACCAGTACTCTGTTATGGGATGCCCACCTTGTAAGCAGTGGCTTTACATGCTGCGCCACAGTGTTAGCCCCTAAAATAATTTTTATGTCTTGTGGCTTTCTTGATGCATTACAGAAGGTGATAGATTTGTTTCCTTTTCAAATAGAAATGTTATTCATTTTATTTATATTCTTGCTTATTTTTGTGGTTTATATATTATGGCCTAAATATATGATTATCATACATTAACTCTGTATTATAACTTTTGCTTACAAAAATTCTTGGGTTGAGCATTTTGCTTAGTAGTTTGACATCAGCATTCCATATCAGACTGCCTGGATTCAAGCCCCCCCCCCCCCCTTTTTTACTTATCCTTGGAGGCAACAGATGATATCTTAAGTACTTGGGTTCCTGATTTCCATGTGAAGACCTGGATGGGGTTCCAGGCTCCTGCCCAGACCTGCCCAGCCCTGGCTGTTAGACATTTGAGGAGTGCACTAGTTATTGGCAGATCTCTGTTTCTTTCTTTCTTTCTTCCTCGTCTCCCCACCTCTGGCCTGTCACTCTGCCTTTCAAATAAAAATAAGTAAATAAATATAATATTCTAAGAGTAAGAAATGTTTGGTTTTAAGAATTGGAAAAGTCCAGAAGGATGTCAAAAGAAAAGTAAAATCTTTCTTTAGACTCTCCCCCTCCAATCTCACATGTCAGTAGGAATTACTTTGAATATTTTTTATTATTTTTATTTCTTCTGGTGGTTACCTGTGTAATTCTGAATAATATATTTATATATTTCACTTTTAAATTATTAACTGTGAATATTATTTAAATATGAAAGACCAAGTGTTAAGTTATATGTATTATCCTTACATTTCCTTTTCAAATCCTTCCCAATTTTGATATTTTTCTTACATTAAGTATCTTTGTAATTTTTGGAAGTATTATTTTAATTTAAATTTCTTGATTCATCAGCTTTAAATGTTTTTTGACTTTTGTTATTTAGGATGGGAAAATTAATTTCCTGATTCAGTATTTTTTGTGTCTCCCTTTCTCTACTACCCAACTTCTAGTAGCTGTATTATCACTTTTATGTGAGGAATGTTTAGAGAATTCTGTTCTCTAATCTAATTAAACTTCTATGCTTTGTCTGTAGGTTAACTCTGAAATCAAAAGCTGATAAATTGGATTTTAATATAATTATTATGTAGTCACTTAATATTTTGTAGGAATATTGACCATTTAGAGAAAAAAATGGATCCTCTCTCTTTAAAAATTTTATTTATTAATTATTTGAGAGACAGAATTACAGACAGAGAGAGGGAAAGGCAGAGAAAGAGGTTTTCCATCTGCTGGTCCACTCCCCAAATGGCTGCAGTGGCTGGAGCTGGGCCAATCCAAAGCCAGGATCCAAGAGCTTTTTCTGGGTCTCCCACGTGGGTGCAGGGGCCCAAAGACTTGGGCCATCCTCTGCTGCTTTCCCAGGCCATCAGCAGGGAGCTGGATCGGATTCAGAACAGCTGGGACTGGAACTGGTGCCCATATGGGATGCTGGTGCCACTGGTGGAGGCATAACCTATTGTACCACCGTGCTGGCCCAGGACTTTCTTCTAATATTAATTTCATCTATTTATCAGATGCATTCCATGATTTAACTTGTTTTATATTTGTATGGATCAATTTTTTTATTTGTTTCTAATTGTCTTCTTTTGACCAGAAAAACCCACATGCCTTACTACTGTATTATCCATATTTTGCTACTATTTAATTATAGTATTTATTGAATGCCCTAGTATTGCCCTATTTTTAGACCTCTCTGAGAGATACCCTCCTGGAATATCTCTTCATTTCTGAATCAGTTCTGTTTCTTGCTTTCTGTATACTTCCCTTTTTCCCTTCCCCTGCTTCCTCTCAGTACTTATTTAAGTAATTTTCCTCCCAGAAAAGATACATAGAAGGTCACCCTGCTGGCTCCTTGTTTGTCTGAAGATGTCTTTATTTTGGCTTAGTGTTTGATACTTTTGCTAGGTATAGAATTCTAGATTTAATTTCATTTTAGCAAGTTGGAGGCATTGGACGCATTGCTCCATTGTCTCTTAGCATTCATCATTCCTGATAAAAGTCTGATGCCAAGTTAAGTCTCTTTATTCTATAGATAATTTGATTTTTCCTACTGGAAGTTTCTAAGTTTTTTTTTTTTTAACAGCAGTACATTGAAATTTCACCAAATATGTCTAAGAATTAGTTTTTTCTATTTGTCCTCATGAATTTTCCAGCAACTCTTTCCATCCGAAGACTGATATCTTCTGGTTTCAAAATTTTTATTCTATTATATATTCAGTTTTTTCTTCTTTTGTTTTCTGCATATATACAATACATATGAAACATGTATTTTCATGTATATATTTTCAAATGTAAATATACTCAGAAACGATTATGATATTCTACAATTTTTTTTAACTTAAAAAAATTTTATTTTATTTGACAGTGAGAGAGAGAGAGAGAGAGAGAGAGAGAGAGAAAGGTCTTCCTTCCATTGGTTCACCCCCAAATGGCCTCTGTGCTGCACTGATCCGAAGCCAGGAGCCAGTTGTTTCCTCCTGGTCTCCCATGTGGGTGCAGGGTCCCAAGCACCTCCACTGCCTTCCTGGGCCACAGCAGAGAGCTGGACTGGAAGAGGAACAACCGGGACTAGAACCCGGCGCCCCACATGGGATGCCGGCGCTGCAGGCAGAGGATTAACCAAGTGAGCCACGTTCCACAATTCTTGATAATATTACTTAAAGACATTCTGCCTAGAGAGTTTAATCAAAATTAAGAACCTCTAATTAGGAAAGTTACAGTATTAAAGGACTGGCTAGGAGCATTAAATTTAATTCAACACTACATTGAAATGACAAACCTAAATGAATAAAGTATAAATTAAGTAATATTAAACAAAACTATAACAGGGAAAAGGAGACAAAAATAAGGAAAAGAAGATATTTGAGATGAAAAACATAAGGACATTTAAGTCTAAAGTAATTAAATAGCAAAAAGAGAGTGATCAAATATTTATAAAAATTTATAAAGTAGCTTTCTAATTCAGGGAGCATATTGATATTCATTTATAACTCTTTTCCCTCTTGAAAACCCCAGTAACATGTATGTATATACATGTACACATAGTTATATATATGTAGCTAATTATATATAGATATAATGGTATATTTATATATGATATAATATCAGAACAGGCACAGTAACTTGACTGAGTATGAGATTCTTTGGGCATAGCTCTTTTCCCCCTTTAAAATATGTACAGAAGTAATACCCTTTCATCTTGGTGTTTAGTGTGTGAGATCAACCTTTTGTTTCATTCTTCCCTTCTTCCTCCCTGTTTCCCTTTGTAGCAATTGTTTTTTTTTTTTTTTTACTTTTATTTAATGAATATAAATTTCCAAAGTACAGCTTATGGATTACAATGGCTTTCCCCCAACAATGACTTCCCTCGCACCCGCAACCCTCCCCTTTCCAGCTCTCTCTCCCCTTCCATTCACATCAAGATTCATTTTCGATTCTCTTTATATACAGAAGATCGGTTTAGTGTGCATTAAGTGTAGCAATTGTTTTGTTGCCTTGGTTCTGTGAGTGTGTTTTACAATGAAATTCTTTATTTTTCTAGTATGAGTCTCTCAATGTTTCTGTTTAAATTGGAACACTGTTTATTCATTTGATCAAATTTTTAAGTTGATAAATGCTGTATTTATTGTTAATCCTATTTGTTTTCCCCTAGCATACCTATACCAATTGATATATATATATATATATATATATATATATATATATATATATATATATATAAATTCATCCTGTTTTTCATTCTACTGCTCATAGTTTTTGCCTCTCTACATTCTAGGAGCGCTAACTCAAGCTTGTTCTCTTTTCACTACACTCATGGTCCAGGGGCTAGTAGTTTCAGTATCAATAGCACAGCTTATTAGAAATGCAGATTTTGGGCCCTATGCCAAACCTGCTGAATCAGAATTTACAGTTTAATAAGATTACTGAATGATTTATAAACACACAAAACTTTGAGAAACAATGATTAGTTACAAATTCTATTTTCCAGTTTCATTCTGTTCACTGTTGTTAATATGCTTTAAATTCCTGGTTGCATTTGCATTTCCTTATTTTTTCATATTTTAGCTAATTCTTTTGCCAGCTTGTTCTTGTTCTGATCTTGTTTCTTAGAGATTGCAATCTTTTACATCCTTGAAGATGAAAACAAAATATGGTTTAAATTTTCACTTGTAAAAGGTTTTTCATAGAGATTTTAGGTTGTTATCTGCTTTCATTTTTTGCTAGAGTACCTTTTTCTCCCCATAATTCCACTGTTGGTTCTTTTTTGCCTTATTCTTGAATTGTATGAAATCTTTCAGGTTTTGTCTTTATTTAAAAGCAAAAGTAGATCAATCTTTCTTTTACCCTTCTTACTACTGTTCACATGTTCTGCTCAAAGTTAAACTAAAAACTTAATTTGATACTCTTTCTTCTTTTTGTGTCTAATAGGCATTCATTTATCAAGAATTCATTTGTCTTGCAGATAGCAACCTCTTAATACAATCATTGCATCATTAAACTGTAAGATTGAATGCAGTTTGAACATATTTTAATCGTGTAAGATGTTAAAAACCCTGTCACATGTGCTCCAAGAATGTGAGCTCATTGTTCCTGTTTATATTGAAGTTGTTTCTTAAAAAAAGTGTGTTTCCCCCTGTACTCATTATGTTTGTTCATTAAGAGAACTTAGCAAAAGAGAGTAAGGAATAGGAAAACTCATTGGTGTAGGAGTCCATGACAGTAGGAAAGAAAGTTCCTATAAGACCAATGCTGGGCCAGCACTGCGGCTCACTAGGCTAATCCTCCGCCTGCGGCGCCGGTACACCGGGTTCTAGTCCCTGTCGGGGCGCCAAATTCTGTCCCGGTTGCCCCTCTTCCAGGACAGCTCTCTGCTGTGGCCAGGGAGTGCAGTGGAGGATGGCCCAAGTGCTTGGGCCCTGCACCCGCATAGGAGACCAGGAGAAGCACCTGGCTCCTGCCTTTGGATCAGCATGGTGCGCCGGCTGCAGTGCGCTGGCCATGTGGCCATTGGAGAATGAACCAACGGCAAAGGAAGACCTTTCTCTCTGTCTCTCTCTCTCACTGTCCACTCTGCCTGTCAAAACAAAACAAAACAAAACAAAACAAAAACAAAAAAACCAATGCTGGTCACCACATTTGTGATCACTACAACCCCTGTGTTCTGAAACTTGGTGTAGATTCTGGGGATGGTCAAGATCCCATTGTGCATTCTTTGGGGCCACCTTTCTGTCTGGTTGTAGAGATAAATTATGTGTCTGAAAAAGCATTTCCCAGCTCCTTCCCATTAATGCTATATTGAATGCATGTTTTCATACTCAAAGTAAATGACTTCTTATCTTTTTTTTTTGTACTTTGTTAAAGAGTGTGTGTGTGTGTGAGTTATTGTTGTTTTTAATTGGGAAGCAAGAGAGAAGCCCTGTCACATATATCTAGCCTGCTGGTAAAATGTCCAACTGTTAATGAATTTTGGTGAGCTGGACATTTAAAGTGGCCCTTTTTGTTTTCTGTGTAGTTATTATTATTTTATTTTTACTGTTTTATAGTTATTTTTATTATTTTAATTCAATGGGGGCTGAATTCTCTAACTCATCTTGTGTTTTCTCCCAGCCTTTTTGCACTGGAATTCCTTTATGAATCTTCTTACTGTCTCTATCCATGTTACCTCCTACATTGATAATTATCTCAACTACTGTATGACCAATTAGATTGGGAGTCACTTCCTTGATGGCAGAGCCAAGTCTTACTCTTTGTATTCCCCGCATGGTACACATTCAATATATATCTACTGATAAGTTGGTCAGCTTCATGGAAGGGATAAGTATGAGGTCTAATCCTCTTTGTTCCACTGAAGGTAAACCTTAGAAAAGAGCAAGATTTGAGTAGTGTTTTCTAATGAGAATTTGCAATCTAGATGCTTACTTTGGGGGCCTCATCCCTTGGTTCCTTGGTCTACCCATGTGGTAGTGTGGTAATCAGTGAGCTACCTGATCTTATCTCCTGCCACCATGCCAATAAATGTTTTGCTCAGGGCTCTGTACGATAGACTTATTCACCTACACACTTTGTTCTATCTCTGCCCTACCTTTCATCTGCTTTCAGGAGCATCAACTTATTTTCCCGTTTCCATTCTTCCCTTTCCCCCAAACCTCAGTGAGAGAAGAGAATTTAGTCTTAGATAAATGGGCTGTTGAATTCCAAAATCAGAAATAGACTACATAAATATGTACAAAATGTTAAAACCCTTCTTTGAAGTGTGATTTCCTGGCTAACGGATGCTTCTGGGCTGATTTTTTTTTCTTTCACTCAATTAAGTCCCATTGAAGCTAACTTGCTTTTTGGATGGACTTAAGGACCTTAGGCTAAGCATCCACTAGCAATTCTGTATCGCAATATCTTTTGAAAATCTTTTTTTTTTTTTTTTTTGACAGGCAGAGTGGACAGTGAGAGAGAGAGACAGAGAGAAAGGTCTTCCTTTGCCGTTGGTTCACCCTCCAATGGCTGCCGTGGCCAGAGCGCTGCAGCCGGCACACCGCGCTATCAGATGGCAGGAGCCAGGTGCTTATCCTGGTCTCCTGTGGGGTGCAGGGCCCAAGGACTTGGGCCATCCTCCACTGCACTCCCTGGCCACAGCAGAGAGCTGGCCTGGAAGAGGGGCAACCAGGACAGAATCTGGCGCCCCGACTGGGACTAGAACCCGGTGTGCTGGTGCCACAAGGCAGAGGATTAGCCTACTGAGCCGTGGCGCCGGCCTTGAAAATCTTTACACAATATCTTTCATGGTGGTTTCACACTCTCTACTTTATTTGATGCTCCCAATAATGGTGCAAAGCATGTTGGTAGTCTGTTATCATTCCTTTGTTGTTGATGAGGAGACCATAGTGCAGATCATTTCCATGACTTGTCTGCAGTCATGCAGTGAGTAAGGCAGCTGAATGCCGATGGAGGAGCCCTGTTTTTGGCTGTTACGGCAAGGACACCCTTCTGGTAACTGTTAAAACAAATGATCACTGCGATTGAGTATTTACAACACACCGGCAACTGTATTAGTGACTGTGTACCTTTTCTCATTTAATACTCTTCATAACCCTGAAAAGTAACCACCAAATTCTCGCCTCCCCCAGTTACACTCAAGGAAACTATGATTTAGAGGTATTAGATAACTTGAATAAGGTCAAACAGCTGTTTCTGGTATAGCTGCAATTGGAACCCAAGTTTCTCTTGTTTTAGAAACCCAGCTCCCAGTGACGTGGCTCTCTCTTAGCTTTGTTGGACTGAATGTATAAAGATGTTCAACACAGCATAGCTTTTAAATGGCTTCCATTTCTTATGATTTTCTGAGCTTTGATTAGAAACCTCATCTTCCTCCTTGTGACTCTTCCCAATCTGGAGTCTATTGTGAGTGATAGAACAGAGCTGCGTAGATAAGATGGGCAGAGAAAGTGAAGGGGATTAACTTTTACTGAACACTTACTAAATGCCCAGGAGTTATTAGAAACCAACAAGAACCTTTTAAATTGCTTTATGGAGGAGGAAGCACAGGTTCAGAGAGGTGAAGAAATTTGTGCAATACTGCTTAGAGGGTGAGGGTTTTTATTCTGGTCTGTCAGATCTCACAGCCTATGTTTTCTCCTCTGCTGCATCAGTACTAGACTGGATGGCAATGTTCTGAGGGCTAATGAGGAGGAACGGTATTCATGTCTCAGGGGCCTAAGGAAGACTTTAATCAATAGAGATGAATTTGGCTCCTGCTGGTATAAGGCATTATAATGGGTATTCTGAAATCCCACAAAGTATGCTGTGAAGGAACTCATAAGAGAACCCAAATAACAGAAAAACTGGCATGTTTTAGGCTGCATTACTTAGCTTATATCACAATGCCAGCAGGCATTTGACTGAAATATACGAGAACTGGGACTTAACCAGCAAAAACACAATGGTAAACATCATAATGACACACACATTTAGGAAAATGATGTTTTTAATTTTAAATGCTATGCAGCCTTGCCTTGTATAGTCAGTGCTGGGAAGTTTTGATATACCAGGAAATGATTTACATTTTAGCCTTAGGGCAAAAATATGGAACTTGTAATTATGTCAGAGAGGCAAAATCCTGTAACTAGAAAAACTAACGCTGTAAAATCTCAGTTAGGATGTGTGTTGATTAAACTATTGTGTGACTTAGTATTTTGCCTGGCACTTAATAGGGAATGAGTGGTTTTTAATGACTTTCAGGTAAACACCTTCCTTCTAAATCTTCAATGCCCCGATGCCAAATTACAGAAATGGTGCACGATGAGCATTCTCTCCTTCTGAGCCTTCTTGGACCAAGATGATTCTGAACGTGGAAGGCTGTGCTAGTTGTGCTTTCGCTCCTGGGAAGAAAGCTGCACATCAGATTCTGACATGCTAAAGCCTGCCTGAGCTCTATGATGCTCATTGGATACAGATACAGAAAAGTTGCCTTACAAATGTGGCTTTGCTTCCTCTGGGAGCCAGTATTTTCGGCACCTGTGGTCTGAGCACCCCAAGTTTTCCTCTCCCAGCAGTACTGGATTGATTTCTCTATGGAGGATACCCTGTTGTCAGGCTCAGGAGGTGATGGATACAGTGATTGCCTTGTTCCAGAGAACTGAAAACAGGGTGGGGGTTTTGGTAGGAGTGGTCAGGGGCGGGGGCAGGGAAGAGGGGCTTAAAGAGGAGGCAGGTTCCAGAGTTTTCTTGTTTTTTTTTGCTCTTCTGAGTAGTAGTAGATTACCATGGTAGATCGAAGAACTGACTCTACAGTCACAGATCTCAGTGCATATTGTGGCTGTGTATCTTATTTCCTGTGTGACTTTGACTATATTTGTCATATCTTAAGCCTTTTTTTCTCATCTTTAACACTTTTACTGATAGTTGAAACTCAAGATTATCATGGGAATGAACTGAGATAATATTAAATTGTTATGACATGATAGGGTTTAGATATAACTGTTATCTCCAGTAATGGCATTATACCTTAAGCCTAATCTGGGCCCAGTCTCTTCACTATTTGTTTAACCTTAATGCACTCCTAAACATTGTCATTGTTTTCCTGTGTTGCCATACATACATACAGAGGTCTCTTCCCTCTGTACTGTGTGTATTCTAATCCTCTCTTCTTATGATACCTGCCATATTGGATTGGAACCCACCCTAGTGATCCAATTTTTTATTTTTATTTTTATATTTGTATGAATCTCATAACTATAATGTTAGGAACATAATTCTTTCCACCGTCCCTACCCTCCTACCCCCCCTCCTGTTTAGTTTGAGAAAGAAAGAGAAGAAAAAGAAAAAATGGAATAGAAGAACTAAGAGAACTGTTCCTCATCACTCCAGACAAGGTCTGTTCCGTGTTATTGCTTCTCAAAGGTGATTTGACTTTTTTTAGCCCCCTTCCTCTTTCCCTTCCTTCTTCCCTCATCTTTCCTTTTAGAACTTAATTGTCTTTAAAGAAGAACTCAAGGATTGTACATATCTTGTGAACTCTTAGACATAACTTAAACTTATGAGACATAGTAAATCAAAGTGATTCTTGAGAACAAGTTTTACTATTAAGTATCACGATACAATTCTTTGGGGACAGATGTCGTGCATTGGAAGTTAGTGCACAGTGACTCTTGTTTATTTAACAAATAATACTCTTATGTATGACATCAGTAATCACTCTTGACGTGAACTGCCTTGGCTATGGAAGCCTTTTGGATCCACTGGCTTGACAAGGCCATAAGCAAAGTGGAAGTTCTCTCCTCCCTTCAGAGGAAAGTACATCCTTCTTTGGTGGCCATTTCTTCCCACTGGGGTTGCACCCACAGGAATCCTTTATGTAGGCATTTTTTTTTTTTTTTCCCAGAGTGTCTTGGCTTTCCATGCCTGAAATGCTCCTCCTGGGATTTCCAGTCAGACTGGAATGCCTTTAGGGCTGATTCTGAGGTTGGAGTCTACTTAAAGCTATTGTCATTCTTTTTTTTTTTTTCTTTCTTTTTTTTACAGGCAGAGTTTAGACAGTGAGAGAGAGAGACAGAGAGAAAGGTCTTCCTTCCTTTGGTTCATCCCCCAGATGGCTGCTACAGCTGGTGCGTTGTGCTGATCTGAAGCCAGGAACCAGGTGCCTACTCCTGGTCTCCCATGCGGGTGCAGGACCCAAGCACTTGGGCCATCCTCCACTGCCTTCCCGGGCCACAGTAGAGAGCTGAACTGGAAGAGGAGCAACCAGGACAGAATCCGGCGCCCCAACTGGGACTAGAATCCGGGGTGCCGGTGCCACAGGTGGAGGATTAGCCAAGTGAGCCGCTATTGTCATTTGATAATGAGTCTAATGAATGGACCGCTTCCCATGTTGGAGCCTTCACTCCTTTTTAATTGTCTATTATTGTTTCCAAACACATAGTCCTATTTGTATGATCAGTTTAACACTTGATCCTATCTATATGGTCACTTTACCACTTGTTCCTATCCATTTGTAGTGATCCCATTTTAAATTAACTACCAATTTAAAGACTGTCTCTAAATATAATCACATTTATAAATAATAGGAGTTAGGATTTCAACATATATATGAATTTTGGGGGGATATGACTGAGCCTATGACATATGTATCAAAGTATTTTTTCCTCTTTATGGATATTCATTTATTCTAGCACCATTTGCTGAAAACAATCTCCATTCCTGCTACATTGCCTTTGTGCCTTAGTTAAAAAAAGCAGTTGTCCATATAAATGGACTGACACTTCTGACTCTTCATTCTGTTCTTGTGATCAATCTTTCTTTCAATAACATACTTTCTTCATTACTTTACTTTTATTATATGCATTAGAAAGAATTGATAAGTTGAACTTCTTTAAAATTGAAAAATCCTCTTCAAAAGACATTAAAAGAATGAATAAGCAAGTCACAGATGGGAAGGAAAAATTCTATATATATATATACATATATATATGGAGATTATATAGCTGATACAGGAATTATATTCATAATATATAAAGAACTAAATAACTGTAATATCTAAATAATAAGAAATTATAAATACTTGCCATAAATATGTGAATAGCAAATAAGCACATGAAAATATACTCAACATTGGCAGTGGTTAGGGAAATGTTAATAAAACCTAGTAGATAAATAAAAAGACTGACCATATCAAGTGTTGGTGAATATAGAGGAACTAAGACTTTTATGCACTGTTGGGGGGAATGTAAAAATGGCACAAAAACTTTGAAAAAAGTTTCAGTTTTTAAAAATAGCTAAATGTGTATTTATCATATGGGCCAGTTGTGTGATATCATATGTTGTAGCCCAACCATATGCATATCTCTATACAAAGAATTGTACACAAGTGTTCATAAGAGTTTTATAGCTCCAAAGTTGGAACAATTCAAATATCAATCTATAGGTGAATGCATTTCATACCATGGAATACTATTCAGCAGTTTAGGAACCAGTGTACCATTGATACCTGTCACAGCCTAGATGGAACTCAAAATAATTATGCTGCATGATAGAAGCCAGATGGAAGAGGAGTACATACTGTATGAATCCACTAATATAAAATTCCAAGAAATGCCAACTATATATAGTAACAGAAAACAGACCCATGGTTTCCTTGTGCCAGGGGCAGAAGTGTACATGGGAGTGTTAGGAGGAAGAGATTACCAAACTTGGGGGTGTTCATGATTATATTCCTTATCTTTACTTAATGAATATATACTAATTAGGCTAATGAACATATGTTAACGATGGTAATGGTTTCATGGCTGTTAACGTATGTCAAAATTTATCAAATTAAATATTTTTAATAAGTGCAGTCCACCATATGTTACTTATACTTTGACAAAGGTGGTATAAATAGTGGTTGAAAACAGTTGGACCAGTAGTAAGAAAAATCAAATAATAAAGTGAAAAAATGCAAGAGTATTAACGATCAACTTTCATGCCTATTAGGATTTTTACTATCCTATAACATTTAATCAGCAATTATTCTTATATACTTTATGAAGTATACAATGCAGGCAGTCAGGAGACTCAGAAGAGACTCCTTACAGTGTTGGTAGCCCTAAAAACGCAGGCTGGGACCACACAAAGGCCGTGAAAAATTGAGAAAGGTTGACTTTTCATAGAGTTCAGTACTTTTGAATTAAATACATATTCTTCTTTGGTTCTAGTTGTTAGAGGCTACTTTTTTGATTCTTACCCATTGGGTGTGAAATTTAATAAAATCAACTTTTACACTTTAAAAAAAAAAAGCATGTACCTGTGTGTGTTTGGAACAAGAGAAAAAAAGTAACTAGAATCATATTTATTACAGTCTGGACTTAGTTGTTTGGCTGACTGTTTTTGCTGGATTTGTGTGTTGATGATTTTTTGCTAATTGGAGGGACATCAGGGTGATAGCCCAGGAAACATTGCCCTGCTCTGGAATTGGACTTAGTACAAACATTCCTCGTGGTGAAGTCGTGTATTTTCTAATATGGAGACAGACATTGGAACAGGATTGCAGGGTTCTGTGATGCAGAAACCGCAGTGACTTCCAAAAACATGGGCTACAGTGGCTTGGCCCATGTTTCATTCGCATCTCTAGAAAAAAAAACCTCTCAAGTTCAGAACATCTTAAATATTTTGAAGTGATGACATTGAGTGTGAATAATTGGTGTCTATGGAACACTGAGGGTGAAAGCAGAGCTTACCGGTGCTTCTTACTACTAAACAGAAAAGAACCTGGAAAAAAGCCTGCCATGAGACATGCACATTTTAGCCTGAAATTCATTTCCTGTCAAGGCATAGAGAATACTACAGTGCTGTAGAGTCACTTGCATTTAAACATCCTGTTTTACTAACAAGTCCATAACCACGTTCCACATATTAGCATTAGTACCATGGAGACCATCCAATAGGATTGTCAAAGTTGGAAATCTGTAGTCTTCTCAACACTCGTTTTCATTTTGCTAAGCCCTTAGTTAAATTAAATGACATGTACCACGGAGAAAGTACTCAGAGTAGTACTGGGACCTATAGGAGGACCACCTAGCCCCACTGTCAGGCAAGGCTTCCCAAAGGATGAATCAGAGTTACCTCTTCAAGAAAATGGGGAAAAGGCTTCTACATCTAATTACCTCTGACTGAGCAAAACACTTTTCTCTGAGCCTGTTTTGGACTCATGATGCCCCTGATTGGTTGCTCGTGCAGATGAAATCAGATGAGACACATGAAGGCATTTGGTCCTTTACCAGCTAGGGGTTGTCTTTTCCGCCCCTGCCGCCTCCATCAGGTGTGGAATGTGACTTCCACAGCAGACTACGTGGAGGGCATCGTCACAGGGTTTTCACTCGTCATCTCTGTCACTGGTGTTTATCTTGCTGCTTCCGATTCATTAGGGTCTTTTCCCTCTGATGATGGCCTGACTTGTCTCATGTCTTTCATGTGCTGCCTGTGACACTTCATTAGGGGAGGTGGCTGCCCTCTGAGCAAGTGGTGGAGGCTGATGGAGGATGGGAAACAAATGCAGCATCTGTAGGACTGTGTTGACAGGAACACCTGTGTGGCCCTGGGTGTGTGTGAGTGCGGGCATCCTCTATCGTCAAGGCCTATGTGTGTGGGTAGCCGGGAGAGAGGAAGGCTTCAGTAACTGAGCTGAGAAATAAGAGCTGAATGTGTCCTCTCTGGGGAGGACAAAGAGAATACAATCACATTCAAGTATAACTCAGGTTTACTCCATATCTATATTATGCAATTAATACCTCGCTCCTATTCTTGGCCAGGCCTCACCTGCTCTAGAAGCAGATGGTGCAGCTACTTATAGGGGGCATTCTGACTGGCCAGCCAGCATTGACTGTGCAGAGAAGCAGTGCGGAAAACTCTGCCAAAAGCTGGGTCACTTTGCTTTCCGAAGCTCTATACTGTTCATTTTCCCTGTTTCGTCTCCCTTCCTAAGAAGACGTTGCTTTTTCCAAATCACCTTCTCATATTGCAAATCCACCCAACAGTCAAGATTTTTTTCTGCACAGCTGTCACAACAAACTTCCCCTCATCTGCTACTAAATGTATCAGACACTGTTGTGCAGGCTGCGAGTTGCCGACTCATTACCCCGGGGCTTTCCAATAGAATCTGATGTTATCCAAAACTTCTCATCTGTTTCAAAGGGTACAATTTCCTGCATTCTCTGGAGGGAAATCAAACGCACTGAGTTTAGGAAATAGGACTATCCTTCACAGATTTAGTAGACCTCTAGGCAATTATGGGGTGATTATTCCGAACTTAGTGTTTCCTCACCTCATTTCCCGAAACAACGACTGGAGTGACCTGACTATGAGCTTTTCATCTTTCAAGTGAGACAAGCGGAAATAAATCACAAAAATCAAGATGAGCTGTGCTACCTTTGATTTCTCTCTGACCTCTCTCCCAAGCCTTTTTTTTTTTTTGGTCTCTCCCCAGAGGTAGCAAGTTCTTGTCCCCTTTCTTTTACAGTTTCTCCCTGGGATCTAGGAAGCTTTTTCTTTAGGCTCATCTTTGGAATCGTTTAGATACACAAGTAATCTGATAAATGTGATTTTCTTTTCAAGAATTACATTTTAGATTTAGAGATTGTACCATGAGGAAAAATCATGGTCTGTTGACTTCCTGTGTCTCTTGTTAGTTCTTTTCTTATGCCTCCTCACCTCTGGGCCTGGAATGTGCTTTTCACCATGGTCTTCGTTCCACATGCCAAGCTTGTCTCTCCACGTGGCTCCCTACTTCATTTTTAATTTTTTTAGTTATCTTTTTAATTCCCCACTGTCAGGCATCTGTTTTTATCACCTTGCGTCCTCTACTTCATAACAAACTTGTTTTATGAATGTTCTTTCTCCTCAGTGTAATTTTGCTGGCTTTGCACTGATGTAGTTCGACAATGGTTTTATTTTACATTGATGAAGCATTTTGAGTAATTGTTTTAGCTTCATTACTGTGAATCTATTCGCCTTAACATTTTCCTTTTGTAATTTTTGATTAATGTCTGACCACTGGGAAAGAGAGGAGTCAGCACATTAATTTCCCCTTGACACCACTGAGAAGTGGTCTCTTGCCTGTGTAGGAGCCTGAAGCAACAGATGCTCTGTGCTCCCATTGCAGAAGAGGGGGGTGGTGCACACTGCTGCAAATAAGTGTGGGTGTGCTCACAGCCACTGTTTGCTGATGGTGCTGGGGACCAGCCATTTCATAGCCAAGAGCAAATGTTAGGATTTAGAAAGAAGTGCAACAGGCATATCAGATTTTAAAACTGAACGGTGAATTTCTGTTGAGTTAACAGTGTATAGCTAGATGGTGTTTTCTTTTTAAGCTCATGAAATTTAACAGCTGTTTAGTGAAGCAGTATTTTCATATATGCCTGTTTGACAGGTTTAAAAGCAAATTTTGTAGTGCCTTGCTGCACAGGCCTTCCTGGTTTGAGCTGTAACAAGAACTGTGTTTGCAGCATGATTCATTGAGGCTCTTTCTGCTTTTGTGTTTATGGCAGAGCGTGGCTAAAATGAGGGAAACTGAAAGGCGTGTTCCAAAGGAAACTACTAATATATCTACCAGTGTGTTCCTTGGAACTTGTTAACTGGTTCAGGGGAAGATAACATGGGGAAACATGCTGTTTAGCAATAAAAATACACGAATACTGTCAGCTTACTGTAACCCTATATTCTTGAGTGGTAATTAAACCTATATATTTCCAGCTTCACAGTTTTCTGCAGCAGAATCTCTGGAAGGCCTCTGCACTTTGTCTGATTCAAGGAAGCCCATATTCTCTCTGCTGCCTCTGGAAGAGCTGCTATGCCTTGTAATAGCTTTTTAATATTGCCAGATTGAAGACAAATGATTCACTGATTTTATTGGCAGGCATAAAGTACTTCCTATTACTCTTATGTTGGGGGATTCCAAGTCCTGGAAAACTAGCAGTTTGTGAGGCTAGAATTTCATTTCTCCTCTTTTTTTTATGTTCTTTCAGATATTGGAACTTCAGAAATGCTCATGCCTAGAATTGCCAATTGGCTCCTAAGAGTGTAAACTTCATTTTTCATGATTTATGTGTGATGTGATTGACTATGTGTGCTTGATTATGGCCACTGATTGTGTGTATTTGCACTTCTGACACAATCACAGATCAAATAGCCCTGCTGTCAGGGTCAGCCCCCCACCCCACCATGGTCAGCCCAGAATACTCAGTTGACATAGCGAGCCTAAGCTATCTCATATCTGATTTGAATTTCTGTATAGGTTTCATAACCCAAGAATACAGAGTGTGTACTTGGGTCCGTAGTTGATTTTTGTTCCCTGGAATTTTAATCACAGTATATCACTCAAGCAGCATATTGTTTTACTCAAGCAGTTTCATATGTATTTATCTTAGGAAGTCAATGTCTACCTACATTGGTGCCACCTTTTAAACAATAGGAATTTAGGCTTTGTTTCAGGAGCCTTGAGAAGCATAAAAGGTATATGGGAAAAAAAAAGAGTAGCAAAATGATCCCAATTAATTCTCTAAGAAGGTAAACTCAGAAATTCTCACTGACAGTAGAATGTGAGGAACACAAAATGAGTTAGCCTAGGGGTTCGTGCTAATGGGATGAAGAGGGAAGGCAGAGAGAAGGTCTCTTGACGTTCACAGAGGAAGAGGCCATGAGCCATTTGGTGTGGCCAGTGAGAGAGGGTCCTGCTATAGGATCTCTCCCAACAGGTTGTCACCCTCATACCTCTTCACCCAGAGTTCCTGGGATTCCCTCTGAGGAGGGATTGGTATACTATTTACCCTGCTCTTTTCATCTCATCAGCCTGCTCTCACTGTTCTAACTTCTAGAACTCCGCAAAAAGTCAGGTAGGTTGGACTTTTTCCTTTTAAAATAATTACAGAAGCATGGAAGTTGCAGAATTATTACAGTGAGATTCTATTGTGCTCTCAGCCTTCCCCATTTCTAGAAATATGGCATAATGTTAAAACCAGGAAGCTGTCATTGGTTCAATCTATATACTTTATTCAGGTTTCACTAGCTGTTGCTGGTTGGGACTTTCTATGAATTCCAAATTCTATGGCTTTTTTCTTTTAAGCAGATAGAATAGCATGTGCAGAGGGAGCAAATGTTCCTATCTGATCTTTTCCTTTTCTTCTTCAGTTACCCTCCAGTCTCCCAGCATATCAAAAATAGGTATAAGAAAGGTTACATGAATAAGTCCAGTGTGAAGCATACTCTGCAAGTTATATCAGCAAGTAAGTACAGTATGACAGGTGCAAGGAGGATATGAATATCTAAAATAAAAAAAATTTCTTCATCTGGGAATCATCTGCTTATACAGAAAGGTTCAGTGCCAGACAGTACATATTTACAAAGTACATAGATATATTAGCACAGTTCTTTAAGTTATAAAGAAAAAAAACGCTGTGCACCATAAGTGGAGTTCAGGCAGGAGAGTAGTGTGGATACATTGAGTCTGAGGAGCCCACAGGATGCCAAAACTGAGAGCACTCATTACCCAGAGATGAGCTCTAATTACAGATAGTAAATGAAACCTTGGAATTAAAGAGTGTAAGTAGGACAAGAGGGTCAAGGAGAAAGTCCTAGGAGTCCATGAAATTTAAAGGACAGATGGAGGAAAGGGCCCTGAAAAACTGGAAAAGGGAACAGACATAGGAGAAGAACAGTGTTTGGAAAAGAGAGGTTGTCAACAGTGTTCAGTGTTTCAGATGTGATAGAAATTGAAATATTTCATTATTTCATTGCATTTAGGAACAAGGGCATCTTTAATGGCCTTTGTGAGTTGAATTTCAACTGACTGGAGGAGACACCCTCCAAAATAGTAGATTGAGTAGTGAATTTAAAAATATGAACCAATTAAGGGTTTGGTATATGCTGATTTAGTTTAGTGCTAATATGGAGTGTAGAGAGAAGTTCAATTGATATTGAATGTTTAAGGAAATCCATAGTAAAATGTTAAAGATGAAAGGCACCCCCTTTTTTACATATAAAGAGGGACTTCAAATAAATTATTCAAAGTCATGCATCTGGAGAGGAGCAGCCAGGCCTTTTGACTCCCTTCATAAAAGAAACTTGTGAGTGTACTATGGTTTAAAGGAGCAAACTGATGTGTTACTCAGAAAAAGTAATTGTTGATGTGGTGAATTAGAGCTATATATTTCTATTATGAAGCATAATTACTTGTTTGATGAATTTATTCATATATTCCATAAATATTTATTGACAGGTATTATGTGATTTACTTAGTATACAAAGACAAACCACATTCTTTGCAGGTAATATGCATGGTCAATTTTATCAAAGTAAAATATCATCACCATTAAGTGATCTGTAGTCTACCAGGGTTACAGACACAAAAAGAGTAGGTTACAGTGTGTTATTGAAAAGGCAGTGAGTAGTTCTGCCAAAGGGTTGGAGATTGATGAGCTGGACCTTGCTCAGTGATTGTGACTTCCCCAAATGGAGAAAGGATGAAAGGGCATTTTTTTGGCAGAGGGGAACAATATGAGCCAAGTCAGAAGTATAAAGAATATGTGTAACTGGTGGACCTGCAGTGGAATGCTCCCTTCAACTCTGAACTCAAAGCATGTTAATCCCATGCGCAGAGCCCTTATGACTTAATCACATCCCAAAGGCCTCACATCTATCTATTTTTTAGAATATTTATTTATTTGAAAGAGAGAGAGAGAGAGAGAGAGGGAAAGACAGAGAGATGAGGGGTGTATTGCCCTAACATTGGACAGTAAATAGTGGGGAAACATACTTTAAGCCAAGGAATCACTTATTTGGAGCTTACGAGAAATCTAGTGACAATACAGAAGATGAGTTGGAAAGGCACCTGGGTTTAATGCAGTGAGATTTGTGAGGCAGTGTTTCCAATGAGGGTTAATGAGGTTTGGAGCTAGGAAGTGATGATAAGGGTAGAGAGGAGGGGAATTAGACAGTAAGAATTTGAAAGTGTGGTTACAGGCAGTGTTTGCCACCGGTTAACCTGTTATCCCTGAGGAAGAGAGAAGCTCTTAAAATACTGCAGTTTCCAACTTTCGAGGGGTAAGGAATAAAGGGAGAGAAGAATAGTGAGGCAAGAGTCTGAGTTTAGTGTTGGATGCTACATTTTTGGGTGCATTGGGAAGCTCAGGAAGATCATACTTAATATCCTAGGCCTTGCTATTGGTGTTATTTAATATGTACTATATCTATCATATGGATCCCCAAGAAGCACCTAAAATGGTGTATCAGTTGGGAAAAATATTTAGAGATGCAAGAAACAGAAAATCTGGCAAGCAATGGCTAAAAAAGATGTTTTCTCACCTAACAGGAAGGTTGGTGGTATGGTCTTGGTTTAGCTGCTCAGGGTGGCAGGACCAGTTCTTGGCTGCAAATGAGAGATGCAGTTCTAGATTGCGGCTACTTTCCTGTTAGGTACTTCTATCTGGTTTTCTTTGGGAGAACTGGGTCAAGTGCTTTCTCTGGCTGTGGTTGGCTGTAAGAGTAGGGAGAGAATTGCGGAACTCACTTAAATCAGTAGCTCCATGCTCCCTTAAAACAAATAATTTATAATGCCTGCTTTATTATTATGAAATAAATATCATAGACAATCTGCTTATATATACCCATATGTTTTTTCTAATAAATCAATGTGTTTTCCTAAGTATAATATGCAGAAAGAATTAATGGAAGCACTTTGTAATAAAGTATTAAAAATGTAAATTGCATTGGTATGACTTCAGTAGAAGACATAATGAAGTAGTTAGATGGTTGTATGGTGAATGTGACAGCAACAAATGCAGATGGCACACAGGAGTGGTATTTGTGCTTTCAATACAAAAAGCATAGTAGTCTGTGGTGTTTTACTAGGTCTTGGCAAAGTTCTGATCAAAATACAGGATAATCTTCCTTTCATACACATGGTAGTTGCCTCTTGAAAAGGTCAACTAGCATGAAAACTATCCAAAAAACTATTTTGTATTTGTATTTATAGTAGGAGTTAAGTTCAAGTCTCAGATAATAGTATTTTCGCATTTACAAAAGCTGTGTGTCATGTGGGAGAGGTTTTAGGACACACATAGGTTGTCCTCTAGGTAGTGATATGTCTAGTGTCCTTGGCTTCTGCCAACTAATCACCAATAGGATCCTCACACCTCGTGACAACCGAAAATTCCCTACCACACATATTCCAAATGTCCTAGAACCATATTGAGAAAAGCCAGTTAGATTAATGATACTGGACACATTATACTCCAAACAGAATTGAGGTTTGATCGACAAGGAAGCAGGACAGTGGGTAGATAATTAACAGTGCTAATAGTGAGAACTGGATCTTTTTTTTTTTTTTTTGTATCCTTCCCACACAGTTATCACAGTTGCTGGCATATAGTAGGTTATCAGTAAGCATTCTTGAATAGCTGAAAATAATGGAGTATAAGCTATGGGAAATGGAAACTTATTGTTACTTGACCTTCAAAGTTAATAAAAGCCAAAATCTTCATTAAGATGATTTAAGAACTAACTGCCAATTCAGGAATATTATCAGGAGTTGGGAATACATTTTGATGTACCAGTGTCTGTGTTAAGATTTAGCCTTTCAGATCTTTAGCTTTGCTAAAAGCTCTAAACTGAAGACTAAAACTTATAAATTTATATCATTCATAAATCAATTTATATCAGCATATATATATGCAGCAAGGGAATGTCTAGGTGAAAATATTTAAGTTTTTATGTAAATAGTATATTTAATCTTTAGAAGAAAAAATAACTAACACAATAAAAAAGTCAGTAAAAATCTCAGACCCTAAATCTTACTTCTCTTGGTTTTTAACACATTTTCTTTTCATTCTATTCATTCCCACTTCTGTTAGTCTATTCATTCTGGCATTTCTATCTTAACCTGAGTCATTTTCCAACAATAGTTTTTTTAAAAAAATATTTTTTTTAACAGTGATCACTTTTCAGTTAAGTTTCAGCACTTAAGAAGAATTGTGTATTGATTACAGTATTCAACCAAAAGTATTAAGTAGAACAAACAAAAAAAATACTAAGAGGGATAACGTATTAAGTTGTTCATCAACAGTCAGGGTGAGGGCTGATCAAGTCACCGTTTCTCATAGTGTTCATTTCACTTTAACAGGTTTCTTTTTTGGTGCTCAGTTAGTTGTCACCTATCAAGGAGAACAAGTGGTATTTGTCCCTTTGGGACTGGCTTATTTCACTCAGCATAATGTTTTCCAAATTCCTAACAGGGATCACTTTTCAGTTAAAATTTAAACACCTAAGAATAATTGTGTGTTAATTACAGAGTTCAACCAATGGTACTAGAACAAAAAAAAAATACTAAAATGGGAGCAAACTGTTGAAATCTTTACTTAATGTATGCTAAACTGATCTTCTGTATATAAAGAGAAACGAAAACGAATCTTGATGTGAATGGAAGGGTAGAGGGAGTGGGAAAAGGGAGGGTTGCGGGTGGGAGGGACGTTATGGGGGGGAAGCCATTGTAATCCATCAGCTGTACTTTGGAAATTTATATTCATTAAATAAAAGTTTAAAAAATATTTATTTGAAAGGCAGAGTTACAGAGTGGCAGAGGCACAGAGAAAGAGGAGAAGGAGAAGGCACAGAGAGAGAGAGGGAGAGAAGGAGAGAGGGGAAGGTCTTCCACCTTCTGGTTCACTCCCCAAATGGCCACAATAGCTGGAGTTGGGCTGATCTGAAGCTAAGAGCCAGGATCTTCTTGTGGGTCTCCCATGCAGTGCAGGGGCCCAAGCACTTGGGCCATCTTCTACTGCTTTCCCAGGCCATAACAGCTGAATCAGAAGTGGTGCAGCTGGGACTCAAACTGGAACCCATATGGGATGCAGGCAATGCAGAGGGCAGGTTTATATGCTACACCACAGCACTGGCCCCTCAAACAATAATTTTTTCAGGAAAAATATTTAGGAATAGAAACAAAGGTTTTTTTCCCCAAAATATAAACCTATTATTAGTATATAACCCACAGTATGAAAAACATTTATTTTGCTTCCAGATTTAAGTAGAAAAGGAGGAAAAAAGACATTATAAATAATTTTATCTCTTTGTAAAAAAATCTAGCTATAGACTGTGAAGAACAATACATGAAAAGCAAAGAATTTTCAAGCAGGCTCTTAAGTTGCCTTTGAATATATAACATTCTAAATTCAAAGGCCTGATATAGCATGCGTTTTTAAATGGTTGTTTAACATTTTGAAGTGTATAACGTTTAATATTTCCATAGTTTGAATTCAAGTGAAGGAACAATGACTTTAACCCTTTTTATATGAGAATAAAGACATTTTAAAAATGTTTCACACTTTAAGTTAAGACATTTGAAATAGTCCTATAACTGCTTGAGGGAGTGCTAGAATTCTTGTCAGTCAGGCTATTAGTATTTTAGGAATTTTAAATAGGAGGAAATCTGGAGTGTCTTTGTAAATAAATTGCTTGATTCATGCATGTTTGGTAGACATGGATTACTTTTGTGGCATTATTTTCATCAATTTGTAAAAATTTTAAGGAATCACCAGATAGATGATAAGTAATGGCTCATATGGGGATTTTGAAGAACTTCACATGCTGTCCTTGTCCTCATGTGGTATGGGGTATATTCTCTGCACTAAAGACACAGAGAGTAGAGAATATCAGACAGAAAATTTTCTCCCCTTCCTTCTTCTGGCTACATGAGGGAGCAGGAAGCATTCATTGTGTCCCTTGTCACTGCACTGCTGGGTAGTTGTTCCTAAGGGTTTGCCACTTTGCACAGCAGGCCTTTTCAGGCAAAACTTAGGAAATTCTTCCTTCCTGTTGCTGCTTTGTCTTCCACCATCCTTCCCACTCACCATTCACCTACTAGTTGTTTCCCTATGTTCTGTAGGACCATGTGTTAAAAGTCTCTTTGATTAGTGTTATCTTTTCTCCAGTGGCATCTCTACCATCTCCATTTCCCATCAGTAGTCTCCTGCTTACAATTCGAATCTCAGCTCAAGCATTATGTTCTCTGAATCCCCTCCTCTCTTTGTTATCATAAAACCTTGTGGCCACTGCATTTACAGAGCTGTTTACTACTGACTGCTCTTTGAGAGCCTGAATATTATACTATACATTTATGTCTCAAGTGCTTTGTAGGGGCACAATACATTTTTTAATAATTAATATTTTATTTTTTTCACTTTTTTAAAACTTTTATTTAATAAATATAAATTTTCGAAGTACAACTTTTGTATTATAGTGACTTCCCCCCCCATAACTTCCCTCCCACCTGCAACCCTCCCCTCTCCCGCTTCCTCTCTCCTTCCATTCACATCAAGATTCATTTTCATTTATCTTTATATACAGAAGACCAATTTAGTATATAAGAACTAAAGATTTCAACAGTTTGCACCCACACAGAAACACAAAGTATAAAGTACTCTTTGAGTACTAGTTATACTGTAATTCACATAGTACAACACATTAAGGACAGAGATCCTACATGGGGAGTAAGTGCACAGTGACTCCTGTTGTTGATTTAACAATTGACACTCTTATTTATGACGTCAGTAATTAACCAAGGCTCCTGTCATGAGCTGCCAAGGCTATGGAAGCCTCTTGAGTTTGCCAACTCATATTTCCAAGGTATCTCCATAGTGTCTTCCACAGTTGCTTCACCAGTTTACATTCCCACCAAGAGTGGATTAGGGTACTTCCCCCCACATCCTCACCAGTATTTGTTGTTTGTTGATTTGTGTATGAAAGCCATTGTTGATTTGTGTATGAAAGCCATTCTTTTTTTTTTTTTTTTTTTTTGACAGGCAGAGTGGACAGTGAGAGAGAGAGAGACAGAGAGAAAAGTCTTCCTTTGCCGTTGGTTCACCCTCCAATGGCCGCCGCGGCCGGCGCGCTGCGGCCGGCGCACCGCGCTGATCCGATGGCAGGAGCCAGGAGCCAGGTGCTTTTCCTGGTCTCCCATGGGGTGCAGGGCCCAAGCACCTGGGCCATCCTCCACTGCACTCCCGGGCCACAGCAGAGGGCTGGCCTGGAAGAGGGGCAACCGGGACAGAATCCGGCGCCCCGACCGGGACTAGAACCTGGTGTGCCGGCGCCGCTAGGCGGAGGATTAGCCTAGTGAGCCGCGGCGCCGGCCTATGAAAGCCATTCTAATTGGGTTGAGGTGAAACCTCACTGTGGTTTTGATTTGCATTTTCCTAAGGGCTAGTGACCCTGAACATTTTTTTGTGTCAGTTGGCCATTTGAATTTCCTCTCTTGAAAAATGTCTCTTCACTTCCTTTGCCCATTTCTTAACTGGATTGTTCTTTTTTTTAAACTTTTATTTAGTAAATATAATTTTCCAAAGTACAGTTTATGGATTACAATGGCTTTTCCCCCCCATAACTTCCCTCCCACCCACACCCCTCCCCTCTCCCGCTCCCTCTCCAAATCCATTCACAGCAAGATTCATTTTCAATTATCTTTATACACAGAAGATTGATTTAGTATATATTAAGTAAAGATTTCCTCAGTTTGCACCACACACAGTGTAAAATACTGTTTAAGTACTAGTTATAGCATTAATTCACATTGGACAACACATTAAGGACAGAGATCCCACATAAGGAGTGAGTACATAGTGACTCCTGTTGTTGACTTAACAATTTGACACTCTTGTTTATGACATCACTAATCACCCTAGGCTCTAGTCATGAGTTTTCAAGGCTATGGAAGCCTCTTGAGTCCGCTGACTTCGCTCTTATTTAGACAAGGTCCTAGTCAAAATGGAAGTTCTCTCCTCCCTTCAGAGAAAGGTACCTCCATCTTTCTTTGATGGCCCCGTTCTTGCTACTGGGATCTCACTCGCAGAGACCTTTCATCTAGGTGTGTTTTTTTGTTTGTTTGTTTGTTTGTTTTTGTTTTGTTTTTGTTTTTTACCCAGAGTGTCTTAGCTTTCCATGCCTGAAATACGCTCATGGGCTCTTCAGCCATATCCCAATGCCTTAAGGGCTGATTCTGAGGCCAGAGTGCTGTTTAGGACATCTGCCATTCTATGGGTCTTCTGTGTATTCACTTCCCATGTTGGATCATTCTCTCCCTTTTTAATTCTATCAGTTAGTATTAGCAGACACTAGTCTTGTTTGTGTGATCCCTTTGACGCTTAGACCTATAAATGTGATCAACTGTGAATTGAAATTGATCACTTTGACTAGTGAGATGGCATTGGTACATGCAATCTTGATGGGATTGTATTGGAATCCCCTGGCACATTTCATTGTTCTTGAGTTTCTTGAGCTCTTTATAAATTCTGGATATTAACCTTTATCATTTGCATAGTTTGCAAATATTTTCTCCCGTTCTAGTCAGTTACATCTTCACTTTGCTGAGTATTTCCTGTGCAGTGCAGAAGCTTTCCAGCTTTATATCATTTGTCAATTTTGGCTTGATTAACTATGCATCTGGGGTCTTTTCCAAGAAGTCTTTGCCTATGGCAATGTCTTGCAGAGTTTCTCCAATGTTCTCCTCTAGTAATTTGATGGTATATGGTCATAGATTTATCTTTGATACAGTTTGAGTAGATTTTTGTGTAAGGTAAAGGTAGGGGTTTAATTTCATAATTCTGCATGTGGAGATCCAAATTTCTCAGCATGATTTGTTGAAGAGACTGTTCTTGCTTGAAGAATTGAGTTAGCTCATTTGTCAAAGGTAAGTTTGCTGTAGATGCAATGATTGTTTTCTGGAGTTTCTGTTCTGGTCCGTTGGTCTACATTCTGTTTTTGTGCCAAGACCAGGCTGTTTTGATTATAATTACCTTGTAGCATGTCTTTAAATTTGGTTTTCTGATGCCTCTGGATTTGTTTTTTTGTATGAGATTGCCCTAGATACCTCTTGTGTCTTCATACGAATTTCAGCATGTTTTCTAGATGTGAAAAAAATGTCGTTGGTATTTTGATTGGGATTGCATTGAAGCTGTAAATTGTTTTTGGTAGTATGGACATTTTGATGATGTTGATTCTTCCCATCCATGAACATAGATTTTTTCCATTTTTAATGTCTTCTATTTTTCTTTAATATTCTATAATTTTCATTGTAGAGATCTTTGACATACCTGCTTTAATTTATTCCAAGTTATTTAATTCTTTTTGGAGCTATTGTGAATGGGATTTATCTTAAAGTTCTTTCTCAGCCATGGCATTGTTTGTGTATACATAGGCTATTGGTTTTTGTGTATTAATTTTATATCCTGCTCCTTTAGCAAAGTCTATGAGTTCCAATAGTCTTTCTCTCTTTTTAAAAAGATTTATTTATTTGAAAGTCAGAGTTACACACAGAGAGAAGGAGAGGCAGAAAGAGAGAAAGAGAGAGAGAGAGAGAGGTCTTCCATTCACTGGTTCACTCCCAAACTGGTCGCTGGAGCTGCACTGATCCGAAGCCAGGAGCCAGGAGCCTTTGCCAGCTCTCCCATGTGGGTGCAGGAGTCCAAGGACTTGGGCTCTCTTCCACTGAATTCTCAGGCCATAGTAGAGAGCTGTATCAGAGGTGGGGCAGCTGGGTCTTGAACCAGTGCCCATATGGGATGCCAGAACTGCAGGTGGCAGCCTTACCCGCCATGCCACAGCACAGCCCCCCACCCCCCCGCCCAATAGTCTCTTAGTGGCATCTTTTTGGATCCCTATATATAGAATCATGTCATCTACAAATAGGGATAGTTTGACTTCCTCCTTCCTAATTTGTATGCGTTTGGTTTCTTTTTCTTGCCTAATGGGTCTGGCTAAAACTTCCAGGACTATTTGAATAGCAATGGTGAGAGCAGACATCCTTGTGTGGTTCCAGATCTTAGGGAGGAAGCTTCCAACTTTTCTTTATTCAATAGGATGCTGGCCATGGTTTGTCATAAATTGCCTTGATTATTTTGAAGAATATTCCTTCTATACCAAATTTGCTTAGAGTTTTCATCATGAAAGGATGTTGTATTTTATTAAATGATTTCTTTGCATCTATTGAGAGAATCATATGGTTTTTGTATTTCAGTTTGTTAATGTGCTGTATTACACTGATTTGTGAATGTTAAACCAACCCTGCATACCAGGAATAAATGTCAATTTATCAGGGTGAATGATCTTTCTGATGTGTTTTTGGATTTGATTGTAGTGTTTTGTTGAGGATTTTTGCATCTATGTTTATCAGGCATATTGGTCTACAGTTCTCTTTCTCTATTGTATCTTTTTCTGTTTAAGAATTAAGCTGATACTGGCTTCATAGAAGGAGTTTGGGAGGATTCCCTCCCTTTCAATTGTTTTGAATAGCTTGAGAAGAATTGGGATTAGTTCTTCTTTACATATCTGGTAGAATGCAGCAGTAAAGTCATCTGGTTCTTTGCTTTTCTTTGTTGGGAGAGTCTTTATTATGATTCAGTCTCTGCCTTGGTTATTAGTCTGTTTAGGTTTTCTGTATCTTCGTTACTCAGTTTTCACAGATTGTATGTGTCCAGTAATCTATCCATTTCTTCCTCTTTTTTTGTTTTTTTGATGAATTGGGCCAATGATATATAAATTTTGTTTGGTTTATCAAAAAACCAGCTCTTCGTTTTACTGATTTTTGCATTTTTTTGTTTCTATCTTGTTCATTTCCTCTCTAATTTTAATTATTTCTTTCCTTCTACCAGTTTTGGGTTGGGTTTGTTGTTTTTCTAGGTCCTTGAAATGCATTGATAGCTCATTTATTTGGTGCCTTTCCAGTTTTTTGATGTAGGCACCAGTTGTTATAAACTTCCCTCTTAACATAGCTTTTTTTTGTAATTTCTCTTCTGATTTCTTCCATGACCCATTGCTTATTCAGGATCATGTTGTTTAATCTCAATATGTTTGCATATAGTGTGGAATGTCTTGAGTTGTTGATTTCCAGCTTCATTCCATTGTGTTCAGAGAAGATGCATTGTATGATTTTGATTGTTTTGAATTTTCTGAGACTTGCTTTATGGCCTAAAATATAGTCTACC